>NW_026535843.1:0-253909 GCF_028551555.1 Melozone crissalis | reverse complement strand
CAACTTTCTTTCTCTTCTTGCAAAACACTCGGCAGACATCCGTGCAGCCTCTAGAACACGATTGGAGATGTTTTCTGTGCTGGCACAGTTTCTCCTTGCCAGACACAGTGGAAAAGCTTTTTGCTATGATGTAGACTAGAAGAGAGTCTAAAGACGAAGGTACGGTGCTCTGCAGAGCTAAGCACCGCTCCCGGGCCTATTTGGGCAGAAGACACACACTGCAGAGCACTCTGAGCGGCAGAATCGTCTTTGCGCGAAGAAGCCGCTTCTTCGCCTCCGGGAGCCGGAGAGAGCGGCAACTTCGCAAAGGTGATGCAACAAGCTGTACAACACTGCGATTGTGTGCGCAACTTGCCAACTGAGAGAAAACAGTACCTGATCACTCTCCTGCCTTTTCTATTCACATGAACATTCGATTGCAAGCTGTTTTGGACAACTTTCTTTCTCTTCTTGCAAAACACTCGGCAGACCTCCGTGCAGCTTCAAGAACACGATGGGAGATGTTTTCTGTGCTGGCACAGTTTCTCCTTGCCAGACAGAGTGGAAAAGCTTTTTGCTAAGATGTAGACGAGAAGAGACGCTAAAGACGAGGTAGGGTGCTCTGAAGAGCTATGCACCGCTCCCGGGCCTCTTTCGGCAGAAGCCGCACACGGGAGAGCACTGTGAGCGGCACAATCGTCTTTGCGCGAAGAAGCCGCTTCTTCACCTCCGGGAGCCGGAGAGAGCGGCAGCTTCGCAAAGGTGATGAAACAAGCTGTACAACACTGCGATTGTGTGCGCAGCTTGCCAACTGAGAGAAAACAGTACCTGACCACTCTCCTGCCTTTTCTATTCACATGAACATTCGATTGGAAGCTGTTTTGGACAACTTTCTTTCTCTTCTTGCAAAACACTCGGCAGACCTCCGTGCAGCCTCTAGAACACGATGGGAGATGTTTTCTGTGCTGGCACAGTTTCTCCTAGCCAGACAGAGTGGAAAAGCTTTTTGCTATGATGTAGACTAGAAGAGAGGCTAAAGACGAAGGTACGGTGCTCTGCAGAGCTAAGCACCGCTCCCGGGCCTATTTGGGCAGAAGACACACACTGCAGAGCACTGTGAGCGGCAGAATCGTCTTTGGGCGAAGAAGCCGCTTCTCCACCTCCGGGAGCCGGAGAGAGCGGCAACTTGGCAAAGGTGATGAAACAAGCTGTACAACACTGCGATTGTGTGCGCAGCTTGCCAACTGAGAGAAAACAGTACCTGACCACTCTCCTGCCGTTTCTAATCGCATTAACATTCGATTGCAAGCTGTTTTGGACAACTTTCTTTCTCTTCTTGCAAAACACTCGGCAGACCTCCGTGCAGCTTCAAGAACACGATGAGAGATGTTTTGTGTGCTGGCACAGTTTCTCCTTGCCAGACACAGTGGAAAAGCTTTTTGCTAAGATGTAGACGAGAAGAGACGCTAAAGACGAAGATAGGGCGCTCTGCAGAGCTATGCACCGCTCCAGGCGTCTTTCGGCAGAAGCCGCACACCGGAGAGCACTGTGAGCGGCAGAATCGTCTTTGCGCGAAGAAGCCGCTTCTTTGCCTCCGGGAGCCGGAGAGAGCGGCAACTTGGCAAAGGTGATGAAACAAGCTGTACAACACTGCGATTGTGTGCGCAACTTGCCAACTGAGAGAAAACAGTACCTGACCACTCTCCTGCCTTTTCTATTCACATGAACATTCGATTGCAAGCTGTTTTGGACAACTTTCTTTCTCTTCTTGCAAAACACTCGGCAGACCTCCGTGCAGCCTCTAGAACACGATGGGAGATGTTTTCTGTGCTGGCACAGTTCCTCCTTGCCAGACAGAGTGGAAAAGCTTTTTGCTAAGATGCAGACCAGAAGAGAGGCTAAAGACGAACATACGGTGCTCTGCAGAGCTAAGCGGCGCTCCCGGGCGTCTTTCGGCAGAAGCCGCACACCGGAGAGCACTGTGAGCGGCAGAATCGTCTTTGCGCGAAGAAGCCTCTTCTTCGCCTCCGGGAGACGGAGACAGCGGAAACTTCGCAAAGGTGATGAAACAAGCTGTACAACACTGCGATTGTGTGCGCAGCTTGCCAACTGAGAGAAAACAGTACCTGACCACTCTCCTGCCTTTTCTATTCTCATGAACATTCGATTGCAAGCTGTTTTGGACAACTTTCTTTCTCTTCTTGCAAAACACTCGGCAGACCTCCGTGCAGCGTCTAGACAGCAATGGGAGATGTTTTCTGTGCTGGCACAGTTTCTCCTTGCCAGACACAGTGGAAAAGCTTTTGCTAAGATGTAGACAGAGTGGAGACGCTAAAGACGAAGGTACGGTGCTCTGCAGAGCTAAGCACCGCTCCCGGGCCTCTTTCGGCAGAATCCGCACACCGGAGAGCACTGTGAGCAGCAGAATCGTCTTTGCGCGAAGAAGCAGCTTCTTCGTCTCCGGGAGCCGGAGAGAGCGGCAACTTCGCAAAGGTGATGAAACAAGCTGTACACCACTGCGATTGTGTGCGCAGCTTGCCAAGTGAGAGAAAACAGTACCTGACCACTCTCCTGCCTTTTCTATTCACATGAACATTCGATTGCAAGCTGTTTTGGACAACTTTCTTTCTCTTCTTGCAAAACACTCGGCAGACCTCCGTGCAGCCTCTAGAACACGATGGGAGATGTTTTCTGTGCTGGCACAGTTTCTCCTTGCCAGACAGAGTGGAAAAGCTTTTTGCTAAGATGTAGACGAGAAGAGAGGCTAAAGACGAAGGTACGGTGCTCTGCAAGTCTAAGCCCCGCTCTCGGGCTTCTTTCGGCAGAAGCCGCACACCGCAGAGCACTGTGAGCGGCAGAATCGTCTTTGCGAGAAGAAGCCGCTTCTTCGCCTCCGGGAGCCGGAGAGAGCGGCAACTTCGCAAAGGTGATGAAACAAGCTGTACAACACTGCGATTGTGTGCGCAGCTTGCCAACTGAGAGAAAACAGTACCTGACCACTCTCCTGCCTTTTCTAATCACATGAACATTCGATTGCAAGCTGTTTTGGACAACTTTCTTTCTCTTCTTGCAAAACATTCCGCAGACCTCCGTGCAAGCTCTAGAACACGATGGGAGATGTTTTCTGTGCTGGCACAGTTTCTCCTTGCCAGACACAGTGGAAAAGCTTTTTGCTAAGACGTAGACGAGAAGAGACGCTAAAGACGAAATACGGTGCTCTGCAGAGATAAGCACCGCTCCCGGGCCTCTTTCGGCAGAAGATGCACACCGGGGAGCACTGTGAGCGGCAGAATCGTCTTTGCGCGAAGAAGCCGCTTCTTCACCTCCGGGAGCCGAAGAGAGCGGCAACTAGGCAAAGGTGATGAAACAAGCTGTACAACACTGCGATTGTGTGCGCAGCTTGCCAAGTGAGAGAAAACAGTACCTGACCACTCTCCTGCCTTTTCTATTCACATGAACATTCGATTGCAAGCTGTTTTGGACAACTTTCTTTCTCTTCTTGCAAAACATATGGCTGACCTCCGTGCAGCCTCTAGAACACGATTGTAGATGTTTTCTGTGCTGGCACAGTTTCTCCTAGCCAGACAGAGTGGAAAAGCTTTTTGCTAAGATGTAGACGAGAAGAGACGGTAAAGACGAAGGTACGGTGCTCTGCAAGGCTAAGCCCCGCTCTCGGGCTTCTTTCGGCAGAAGACGCACACCGCAGAGCACTGCGAGCGGCAGAATCGTCTTTGCGCGAAGAAGCAGCTTCTTCGTCTCCGGGAGCCGGAGAGAGCGGCAACTTCGCAAAGGTGATGAAACAAGCTGTACACCACTGCGATTGTGTGCGCAACTTGCCAACTGAGAGAAAACAGTACCTGACCACTCTCCTGCATTTTCTATTCACATGAACATTCGATTGCAAGCTGTTTTGGACAACTTTCTTTCTCTTCTTGCAAAACACTCGGCAGACCTCCGTGCAGCCTCTAGAACACGATGGGAGATGTTTTCTGTGCTGGCACAGTTTCTCCTTGCCAGACAGAGTGGAAAAGCGTTTTGCTAAGATGTAGACGAGAAGAGACGCTAAAGACGAAGGTACGATGCTCTGCAGAGCTAAGCACCGCTCCCGGGCCTCTTTCGGCAGAAGCCGCACACCGGAGAGCACTGTGAGCGGCACAATCGTCTCTGCGCGAAGAAGCCGCTTCTGCGCCTCCGGGAGCCGGAGAGAGCGGCAACTTGGCAAAGGTGATGAAACAAGCTGTACAACACTGCGATTGTGTGCGCAGCTTGCCAAGTGAGAGAAAACAGTACCTGACCACTCTCCTGCCTTTTCTATTCACATGAACATTCGGTTGCAAGCTGTTTTGGACAACTTTCTTTCTCTTCTTGCAAAACACTCGGCAGACCTCCGTGCAGCCTCTAGAACACGATGGGAGATGTTTTCTGTGCTGGCACAGTTTCTCCTTGCCAGACAGAGTGGAAAAGCTTTTTGCTAAGATGTAGACAGAGTGGAGACGCTAAAGACGAAGGTACGGTGCTCTGCAGAGCTAAGCAGCGCTCCCGGGCCTCTTTCGGCAGAATCCGCACACCGGAGAGCACTGTGAGCGGCAGAATCGTCTTTGCGCGAAGAAGCCGCTTCTGCGCCTCCGGGAGCCGGAGAGAGCGGCAACTTGGCAAAGGTGATGAAACAAGCTGTACACCACTGCGATTGTGTGCGCAGCTTGCCAAGTGAGAGAAAACAGTACCTGACCTCTCTCCTGCCTTTTCTATTCACATGAACATTCGATTGCAAGCTGTTTTGGACAACTTTCTTTCTCTTCTTGCAGAACACTCGGCAGACCTCCGTGCAGCCTCTAGAACACGATGGGAGATGTTTTTTGTGCTGGCACAGTTTCTCCTTGCCAGACAGAGTGGAAAAGCTTTTTGCTAAGATGTAGACGAGAAGAGAGGCTAAAGACGAAGGTACGGTGCTCTGCAGAGCTAAGCACCGCTCCCGGGCCTCTTTCGGCAGAATCCGCACACCGGAGAGCACTGTGAGCGGCAGAATCGTCTTTGCTCGAAAAAGCAGCTTGTTCGCCTCCGGGAGCCGGAGAGAGAGGCAACTTCGCAAAGGTGATGAAACAAGCTGTACAACACTGCGATTTTGTGCGCAGCTTGCCAAGTGAGAGAAAACAGTACCTGACCACTCTCCTGCCTTTTCTATTCACATGAACATTCGATTGCAATCTCTTTTGGACAACTTTCTTTCTCTTCTTGCAAAACACTCGGCAGACCTCCGTGCAGCCTCTAGAACACGATGGGAGATGTTTTCTGTGCTGGCACAGTTTCTCCTTGCCAGACACAGTGGAAAAGCTTTTTGCTAAGATGTAGACGAGAAGAGACGCTAAAGACGAAGGTACGGTGCTCTGCAGAGCTAAGCACCTCTCCCGGGCCTCTTTCGGCAGAAGGCGCACACCAGAGAGCACAGTGAGCGGCAGAATCGTCTTTGCGCAAAGAAGCAGCTTCTTCGTCTCCGGGAGCCGGAGAGAGCGGCAACTTCGCAAAGGTGATGAAACAAGCTGTACAACACTGCGATTGTGTGCGCAGCTTGCCAAGTGAGAGAAAAAAGGACCTGACCACTCTCCTGCCTTTTCTATTCACATGAACATTCGATTGCAAGCTGTTTTGGACAACTTTCTTTCTCTTCTTGCAAAACACTCGGCAGACCTCCGTGCAGCCTCTAGAACACGATGGGAGATGTTTTCTGTGCTGGCACAGTTTCTCCTTGCCAGACACAGTGGAAAAGCTTTTTGCTAAGATGTAGACGAGAAGAGGGGCTAAAGACAAAGGTACGGTGCTCTGCAGAGCTAAGCCACGCTCCCGGGCCTCTTTAAGCAGAAGCCGCACACTGGAGAGCACTGTGAGCGGCAGAATCGTCTTTGCACGAAGAAGGTGCTTCTTCGCCTCCGGGAGCCGGAGAGAGCGGCAACTTGGCAAAGGTGATGAAACAAGCTGTACAACACTGCGAATGTGTGCGCAGCTTGCCAAGTGAGAGAAAACAGTACCTGACCACTCTCCTGCCTTTTCTAATCACATGAACATTCGATTGCAAGCTGTTTTGGACAACGTTCTTTCTCTTCTTGCAAAACACTCGGCAGACCTCCGTGCAAGCTCTAGACCACGATGGGAGATGTTTTCTGTGCTGGCACAGTTTCTCCTTGCCAGACAGAGTGGAAAAGCTTTTTGCTTAGATGTAGACGAGAAGGGACGCAAAAGACCAAGGTACGTGGCTCTGCAGAGCTAAGCCCCGCTCTCTCTTGCCTCTTTACGCAGAAGCCGCACACCGGAGAGCACTGTGAGCGGCAGAATCGTCTTTGCGCGGTGAAGCCGCTTCTTCGCCTCCGGGAACTGGAGACAGCGGCAACTTCGCAAAGGTGATGAAATAAGCTGTACAGCACTGCGATTGTGTGCGCAGCTTGCCAAGTGAGAGAAAACAGTACCTGACCTCTCTCCTGCCTTTACTATTCACATCAACATTCGATTGCAAGCTGTTTTGGACAACTATCTTTCTCTTCTTGCAAAACACTCGGCAGACCTCCGTGCAGCCTCTAGAACACGATGGGAGATGTTTTCTGTGCTGGCACAGTTTCTCCTTGCCAGTCAGAGTGGAAAAGCTTTTTGCTAAGATGTAGACGAGAAGAGAGGCTAAAGACGACGGTACGGTGCTCTGCAAGGCTAAGCCCCGCTCTCGGGCTTCTATCGGCAGAAGACGCACACCGCAGAGCACTGTGAGCGGCAGAATCGTCTTTGCGCGAAGAAGCAGCTTCTTCGTCTCCGGGAGCCGGAGAGAGCGGCAGCTTCGCAAAGGTGATGAAACAAGCTGTACAACACTGCGATTGTGTGCGCAGCTTGCCAACTGAGAGAAAACAGTACCTGACCACTCTTCTGCCTTTTCTATTCACATGAACATTCGATTGCCAGCTGTTTTGGACAACTTTCTTTCTCTTCTTGCAAAACACTCGGCAGACCTCCGTGCAGCCTCTAGAACACGATGGGAGATATTTTTTGTGCTGGCACAGTTTCTCCTTGCCAGACGGATTGGAAAAGCTTTTTGCTAAAATGTAGACGAGAAGAGACGTAAAAGACGAAATACGGTGCTCTGCAGAGATAAGCACCGCTCCCGGGCCTCTTTCGGCAGAAGCCGCACACCGGAGAGCACTGTGAGCGGCACAATCGTCTTTGCGCGAAGAAGCCGCTTCTTCGCCTCCGGAAGCCGGAGAGAGCGGCAACTTCGCAAAGGTGATGAAACAAGCTGTACAACACTGCGATTGTGTGCGCAGCTTGCCAACTGAGAGAAAACAGTACCTGACCACTCTCCTGCCTTTACTATTCACATGAACATTCGATTGCAAGCTGTTTTGGACAACTTTCTTTCTCTTCTTGCAAAACACTCGGCAGACCTCCGTGCAGCTTCAAGAACACGATGGGAGATGTTTTGTGTGCTGGCACAGTTTCTCCTTGCCAGACAGAGTGGAAAAGCTTTTTGCTAAGATGTAGACGAGAAGAGACGCTAAAGACGAAGGTAGGGCGCTCTGCAGAGCTATGCACCGCTCCCTGGCGTCTTTCGGCAGAAGCCGCACCCCGGAGAGCACTGTGAGCGGCAGAATTGTCTTTGCGCGAAGAAGCCGCTTCTTCGCCTCCGGGAGCCGGAGAGAGCGGCAACTTGGCAAAGGTGATGAAACAAGCTGTACAACACTGCGATTGTGTGCGCAACTTGCCAAGTGAGAGAAAACAGTACCTGACCACTCTCCTGCCTTTTCTATTCACATGAACATTCGCTTGCAAGCTGTTTTGGACAACTTTCTTTCTCTTCTTGCAAAACATATGGCTGACCTCTCTGCAAGCTCTAGAACACGATGGGAGATGTTTTCTGTGCTGGCACAGTTTCTCCTAGCCAGACACAGTGGAAAAGCTTTTTGCTAAGATGTAGACGAGAAGAGAGACTAAAGACGAAGGAACGGTGCTGTGCAAGGCTAAGCCCCGCTCTCGGGCTTCTTTCGGCAGAAGCCGCACACCGGAGAGCACTGTGAGCGGCAGAATCGTCTTTGCGCGAAGAAGCCGCTTCTTCGCCTCCGGGAGCCGGAGAGAGCGGCAACTTCACCAAGGTGATGAAACAAGCTGTACAACACTGCGATTGTGTGCGCAACTTGCCAACTGAGAGAAAACAGTACCTGACCACTCTCCTGCCTTTTCTATTCACATGAACATTCGATTGCAAGCTGTTTTGGACAACTTTCTTTCTCTTCTTGCAAAACACTCGGCAGACCTCCGTGCAGCCTCTAGACCACAATGGGAGATGTTTTCTGTGCTGGCACAGTTTCTCCTTGACAGACACAGTGGAAAAGCTTTTTGCTTAGATCTAGATGAGAAGGGACGCAAAAGAGCAAGGTACGGTGCTCTGCAGAGCTAAGCCCCGCTCTCTCTTGCCTCTTTAAGCAGAAGCCGCACATCGGAGAGCACTGTGAGCGGCAGAATCGTCTTTGCGCGAAGAAGCCGCTTCTTCACCTCCGGGAGCCGGAGTGAGCGGCAACTTCGCAAACGTGATGCAACAAGCTGTAAAACACTGCGATTGTGTGCGTAGCTTGCCAACTGAGAGAAAACAGTACCTGACCACTCTCCTGCCTTTTCTAATCACATGAACATACGATTGCTAGCTGTTTTGGACAACTTCCTTTCTCTTCTTGCAAAACACTCGGCAGACCTCCGTGCAGCCTCTAGAACACGATGGGAGATGTTTTCTGTGCTGGCACAGTTGCTCCTTGCCAGACAGAGTGGAAAAGCTTTTTGCTAAGATGTAGACGAGAAGAGACGGTAAAGACGAAGGTACGGTGCTCTGCAAGGCTAAGCCCCGCTCTCGGGCTTCTTTCGGCAGAAGACGCACACCGGAGAGCACTGTGAGCGGCAGAATCGTCTTTGCGCGATGAAGCCGCTTCTTCGCCTCCGGGAGCCGGAGAGAGCGGCAGCTTCGCAAAGGTGATGAAACAAGCTGTACAACACTGCGATTGTGTGCGCAGCTTGCCAACTGAGAGAAAACAGTACCTGACCACTCTCCTGCCTTTTCTATTCACATGAACATTCGATTGCAAGCTGTTTTGGACAACTTTCTTTCTCTTCTTGCAAAACATTCCGCAGACCTCCGTGCAAGTTCTAGAACCGATGGGAGATGTTTTCTGTGCTGGCACAGTTTCTCCTTGCCAGACACAGTGGAAAAGCTTTTTGCTAAGATGTAGACGAGAAGAGACACTAAAGACGAAATACGGTGCTCTGCAGAGATAAGCACCGCTCCCGGGCCTCTTTCGGCAGAAGACTCACACCGCAGAGCACTGTGAGCGGCAGAATCGTCTTTGCGCGAAGAAGCAGCTTCTTCGTCTCCGGGAGCCAGAGAGAGCGGCAACTTCGCAAAGGTGATGAAACAAGCTGTACAACACTGCGATTGTGTGCGCAGCTTGCCAACTGAGAGAAAACAGTACCTGAGCACTCTCCTGCCTTTTCTATTCACATGAACATTCGATTGCAAGCTGTTTTGGACAACTTTCTTTCTCTTCTTGCAGAACACTCGGCAGACCTCCATGCAGCCTCTAGAACACGATGGGAGATGTTTTCTGTGCTGGCACAGTTTCTCCTTGCCAGACACAGTGGAAAAGCATTTTGCTAAGATGTAGACGAGAAGAGACGCTAAAGACGAAGGTACGGTGCTCTGCAAGGCTAAGCACCGCTCCCGGGCCTCTTTCGGCAGAAGACGCACACCGCAGAGCACTGTGAGCAGCACAATCGTCTTTGCGCGAAGAAGCAGCTTGTTCGCCTCCGGGAGCCGGAGAGAGCGGCAACTTCGGAAAGGTGATGAAACAAGCTGTACAGCACTGCGATTGTGTGCGCAGCTTGCCAACTGAGAGAAAACAGTACCTGACCACTCTCCTGCCTTTTCTATTCACATGAACATTCGATTGCAAGCTGTTTTGGACAACTTTCTTTCTCTTCTTGCAAAACACTCGGCAGACCTCCGTGCAGCCTCTAGAACACGATGGGAGATGTTTTCTGTGCTGGCACAGTTTCTCCTTGCCAGACAGAGTGGAAAAGCTTTTTGCTAAGATGTAGACGAGAAGAGACGCTAAAGACGAAGGTACGGTGCTCTGCAGAGATAAGCACCGCTCCCGGGCCTCTTTCGGCAGAAGACGCACACCGGAGAGCACTGTGAGCGGCAGAATCGTCTTTGCGCGAAGAAGTAGCTTCTTCGTCTCCGGGAGCCGGAGAGAGCGGCAGCTTCGCAAAGGTGATGAAACAAGATGTACAACACTGCGATTGTGTGCGCAGCTTGCCAAGTGAGAGAAAAAAGGACCTGACCACTCTCCTGCCTTTTCTATTCACATGAACATTCAATTGCAAGCTGTTTTGGACAACTTTCTTTCTCTTCTTGCAAAACACTCGGCAGACCTCCGTGCAGACTCTAGAACACGATGGGAGATGTTTTTTGTGCTGGCACAGTTTCTCCTTGCCAGACACAGTGGAAAAACTTTTTGCAAAGATGTAGGCGAGAAGAGACGCTAAAGACGAAGGTACGGTGCTCTGCAGAGATAAGCCCCGCTCCCAAGCCTCTTTCGGCAGACGCCGCACACCGGAGAGCACTGTGAGCGGCAGAATCGTCTTTGCGCGAAGAAGCCGCTTCTTCGTCTCCGGGAGCCGGAGAGAGCGGCGACTTGGCAAAGGTGATGAAACAAGCTGTACAACACTGCGATTGTGTGCGCAGCTTGCCAACTGAGAGAAAACAGTACCTGAGCACTCTCCTGCCTTTTCTATTCACATGAACATTCGATTGCAAGCTGTTTTGGACAACTTTCTTTCTCTTCTTGCAGAACACTCGGCAGACCTCCATGCAGCCTCTAGAACACGATGGGAGATGGTGTCTGTGCTGGCACAGTTTCTCCTTGCCAGACAGAGTGGAAAAGCTTTTTGCTAAGATGTAGTCGAGAAGAGACGCTAAAGACGAAGGTACGGTGCTCTGCAGAGCTAAGCACCGCTCCCGGGCCTTTTTCGGCAGAAGCCGCACACCGCAGAGCACTGTGAGCGGCAGAATCGTCTTTGCGCAAAGAAGCAGCTTCTTCGTCTCCGGGAGCCGGAGAGAGCGGCAACTTCGCAAAGGTGATGAAACAAGCTGTACAACACTGCGATTGTGTGCGCAGCTTGCCAACTGAGAGAAAACAGTACCTGACCACTCTCCAACCTTTTCTATTCACATGAACATTCGATTGCAAGCTGTTTTGGACAACTTTCTTTCTCTTCTTGCAAAACACTCGGCAGACCTCCGTGCAGCCTCTAGAACACGATGGGAGATGTTTTTTGTGCTGGCACAGTTTCTCCTTGCCAGACAGAGTGGAAAAGCTTTTTGCTAAGATGTAGACGAGAAGAGGGGCTAAAGACGAAGGTACGGTGCTCTGCAGAGCTAAGCCACGCTCCCGGGCCTCTTTAAGCAGAAGCCGCACACTGGAGAGCACTGTGAGCGGCAGAATCGTCTTTGCACGAAGAAGGTGCTTCTTCGCCTCCGGGAGCCGGAGAGAGCGGCAACTTGGCAAAGGTGATGAAACAAGCTGTACAACACTGCGAATGTGTGCGCAGCTTGCCAAGTGAGAGAAAACAGTACCTGACCACTCTCCTGCCTTTTCTAATCACATGAACATTCGATTGCAAGCTGTTTGGGACAACGTTCTTTCTCTTCTTGCAAAACACTCGGCAGACCTCCGTGCAAGCTCTAGAACACGATGGGAGATGTTTTCTGTGCTGGCACAGTTTCTCCTTGCCAGACACAGTGGAAAAGCTTTTTGCTTAGATGTAGACGAGAAGGGACGCAAAAGACCAAGGTACGGGGCTCTGCAGAGCTAAGCCCCGCTCTCTCTTGCCTCTTTACGCAGAAGCCGCACACCGGAGAGCACTGTGAGCGGCAGAATCGTCTTTGCGCGAAGAAGCCGCTTCTTCGCCTCCGGGAACCGGAGACAGCGGCAACTTCGCAAAGGTGATGAAATAAGCTGTACAACACTGCGATTGTGTGCGCAGCTTGCCAACTGAGAGAAAACAGTACCTGACCTCTCTCCTGCCTTTACTATTCACATGAACATTCGATTGCAAGCTGTTTTGGACAACTATCTTTCTCTTCTTGCAAAACACTCGGCAGACCTCCGTGCAGCCTCTAGAACACGATGGGAGATGTTTTCTGTGCTGGCACAGTTTCTCCTTGCCAGTCAGAGTGGAAAAGCTTTTTGCTAAGATGTAGACGAGAAGAGAGGCTAAAGACGACGGTACGGTGCTCTGCAAGGCTAAGCCCCGCTCTCGGGCTTCTATCGGCAGAAGACGCACACCGCAGAGCACTGTGAGCGGCAGAATCGTCTTTGCGCGAAGAAGCAGCTTCTTCGTCTCCGGGAGCCGGAGAGAGCGGCAGCTTCGCAAAGGTGATGAAACAAGCTGTACAACACTGCGATTGTGTGCGCAGCTTGCCAACTGAGAGAAAACAGTACCTGACCACTCTTCTGCCTTTTCTATTCACATGAACATTCGATTGCAAGCTGTTTTGGACAACTTTCTTTCTCTTCTTGCAAAAAACTCGGCAGACCTCCGTGCAGCCTCTAGAACCGATGGGAGATGTTTTTTGTGCTGGCACAGTTTCTCCCTTCCAGACAGAGTGGAAAAGCTTTTTGCTGAGATGTAGACGAGAAGAGAGGCTAAAGACGAAGGTATGGTGCTCTGCAGAGGTAAGCCCCGCTGCCGGACCTCTTTCGGCAGAAGGCGCACACCGCAGAGCACTGTGAGCGGCAGAATCGTCTTTGCGCGAAGAAGCAGCTTCTTCGTCTCCGGGAGCCGGAGAGAGCGGCAACTTGGCAAAGGTGATGAAACAAGCTGTACAACACTGCGATTGTGTGCGCAGCTTGCCGACTGAGAGAAAACAGTACCTGACCACTCTCCTGCCTTTTCTATTCACATGAACATTCGATTGCTAGCTGTTTTGGACAACTTTCGTTCCCTTCTTGCAAAACACTCGGCAGACCTCCGTTCAGCCTCTAGAACACGATGGGAGATGTTTTTTGTGCTGGCACAGTTTCTCCTAGCCAGACAGAGTGGAAAAGCTTTTTGCTAAGATGTAGACGAGAAGAGAGGCTAAAGACGAAGGTAAGGTGCTCTGCAGAGCTAAGCACCGCTCCCGGGCCTCTTTCGGCAGAAGGCGCACACCGCAGAGCACTGTGTGCGGCAGAATCGTCTTTGCGCGAAGAAGCAGCTTCTTCGCCTCCGGGAGCCGGAGAGAGCGGCAGCTTCGCAAAGGTGATGAAACAAGCTGTACAACACTGCGATTGTGTGCGCAGCTTGCCAAGTGAGAGAACAGTACCTGACCACTCTCCTGCCTTTTCTATTCACATGAACATTCGATTGCAAGTTGTTTTGGACAACTTTCTTTCTCTTCTTGCAAAACACTCGGCAGACCTCCGTGCAGCCTCTAGAACCGATGGGAGATGTTTTTTGTGCTGGCACAGTTTCTCCCTTCCAGACAGAGTGGAAAAGCTTTTTGCTGAGATGTAGACGAGAAGAGAGGCTAAAGACGAAGGTACGGTGCTCTGCAGACGTAAGCAACGCTCCCGGACCTCTTTCGGCAGAAGGCGCACACCGGAGAGCACTGTGAGCGGCAGAATCGTCTTTGCGCGAAGAAGCAGCTTCTTCGTCTCCGGGAGCCGGAGAGAGCGGCAGCTTCGCAAAGGTGATGAAACAAGCTGTACAACACTACGATTGTGTGCGCAGCTTGCCAACTGAGAGAAAACAGTACCTGACCACTCTCCTGCCTTTTCTATTCACATGAACATTCGATTGCAAGTTGTTTTGGACAACTTTCTTTCTCTTCTTGCAAAACACTCGGCAGACCTCCGTGCAGCCTCTAGAACCGACGGGAGATGTTTTTTGTGCTGGCACAGTTTCTCCCTTCCAGACAGAGTGGAAAAGCTTTTTGCTGAGATGTAGACGAGAAGAGAGGCTAAAGACGAAGGTACGGTGCTCTGCAGAGCTAAGCACAGCTCCCGGACCTCTTTCGGCAGAAGGCGCACACCGCAGAGCACTGTGAGCGGCAGAATCGTCTTTGCGCGAAGAAGCAGCTTCTTCGTCTCCCGGAGCCGGAGAGAGCGGCAACTTCGCAAAGGTGATGAAACAAGCTGTACAACACTGCGATTGTGTGCGCAGCTTGCCAACTGAGAGAAAACAGTACCTGACCACTCTCCTGACTTTTCTATTCACATGAACATTCGATTGCAAGCTGTGTTGGACAGCTTTCTTTCTCTTCTTGCAAGACACTCGGCAGACCTCCGTGCAGCTTCTAGAACACGATGGGAGATGTTTTTTGTGCTGGCACAGTTTCTCCTTGGCAGACAGAGTGGAAAAGCTTTTTGCTAAGATGTAGACTAGAAGAGAGGCTAAAGACGAAGGTATGGTGCTCTGCAGAGCTAATCACAGCTCCCGGGCTCTTTCGGCAGAAAGCGCACACCGCAGAGCACTGTCAGCGGCAGAATCGTCTTTGCGCGAAGAAGCAGCTTCTTCGCCTCCGGGAGCCGGAGAGAGCGGCAGCTTCGCAAAGGTGATGAAACAAGCTGTACAACACTGCGATTGTGTGCGCAGCTTGCCAACTGAGAGAAAACAGTACCTGACCACTCTCCTGCCTTTTCTATTCACATGAACATTCGATTGCAAGCTGTTTTGGACAACTTTCTTTCATTTCTGGCAAAACACTCGGCAGACCTCCGTGCAGCCTCTAGAACACAATGGGAGATGTTTTTTGTGCTGGCACAGTTTCGCCGTGCCAGACAGAGTGGAAAAGCTTTTTGCTGAGATGTAGACTAGAAGAGAGGCTAAAGACGAAGGTACGGTGCTCTGCAGAGGTAAGCACCGCTCCCGGACCTCTTTCGGCAGAAGGCGCACACTGCAGAGCACTGTGAGCGGCAGAATCGTCTTTGCGCGAAGAAGCAGCTTCTTCGTCTCCGGGAGCCGGAGAGAGCGGCAGCTTCGCAAAGGTGATGAAACAAGCTGTACAACACTGCGATTGTGTGCGCAGCTTGCCAACTGAGAGAAAACAGTACCTGACCACTCTCCTGCCTTTTCTATTCACATGAACATTCGATTGCAAGTTGTTTTGGACAATTTTCTTTCTCTTCTTGCAAAACACTCTGGAGAGCTCCGTGCAGCCTCTAGAACCGATGGGACATGTTTTTTGTGCTGGCACAGTTTCTCCCTTCCAGACAGAGTGGAAAAGCTTTTTGCTGAGATGTAGACGAGAAGAGAGGCTAAAGACGAAGGTACGGTGCTCTGCAGAGCGAAGCACAGCTCCCGGGCCTCTTTCGGCAGAAGACGCACACTGCAGAGCACTGTGAGCGGCAGAATCGTCTTTGCGCGAAGAAGCAGCTTCTTCGTCTCCGGGAGCCGGAGAGAGCGACAACTTCGCAAAGGTGATGAAACAAGCTGTACAACACTGCGATTGTGTGCGCAGCTTGCCAACTGAGAGAAAACAGTACCTGACAACTCTCCTGCCTTTTCTATTCACATGAACATTCGATTGCAAGCTGTTTTGGACAACTTTCTTTCTCTTCTTGCAAAACACTCGGCAGACCTCCGTGCAGCCTCTAGAACACGATGGGAGATGTTTTTTGTGCTGGCACAGTTTGTCCTTGCCAGACAGAGTGGAAAAGCTTTTTGCTAAGATGTAGACGAGAAGAGAGGCTAAAGACGAAGGTACGGTGCTCTGCAGAGCTAAGCACAGCTCCCGGACCTCCTTCGGCAGAAGACACACACCGCAGAGCACTGTGAGCGGCAGAATCGTCTTTGCGCGAAGAAGCAGCTTCTTCGTCTCCGGTAGCCGGAAAGAGCGGCAGCTTCGCTAAGGTGATGAAACAAGCTGTACAACACTGCGATTGTGTGCGCAGCTTGCCAACTGAGAGATAACAGTACCTGACGACTCTTCTGCCTTTTCTATTCACATGAACATTCGATTGCAAGCTGTTTTGGACAACTTTCTTTCTCTTCTTGCAAAACACTCGGCAGACCTCCGTGCAGCCTCTAGAACACGATGGGAGATGTTTTCTGTGCTGGCAAAGTTTCTCCTTGCCAGACAGAGTGGAAAAGCATTTTGCTAAGATGTAGACGAGAAGAGAGGCTAAAGACGAAGGTACGGTGCTCTGCAGAGCGAAGCACCGCTCCCGGACCTCTTTCGGCAGAAGGCGCACACCGCCTAGCACTGTGAGCGGCAGAATCGTCTTTGCGCGAAGAAGCAGCTTCTTCGTCTCCGGGAGCCGGAGAGAGCGGCAGCTTCGCAAAGGTGATGAAACAAGCTGTACAACACTACGATTGTGTGCGCAGCTTGCCAACTGAGAGAACAGTACCTGACCACTCTCCTGCCTTTTCTATTCACATGAACATTCGATTGCAAGTTGTTTTGGACAACTTTCTTTCTCTTCTTGCAAAACACTCGGCAGACCTCCGTGCAGCCTCTAGAACACGATGGGAGATGATTTTAGTGCTGGCACAGTTTCTCCCTTCCAGACAGAGTGGAAAAGCTTTTTGCTGAGATGTAGACGAGAAGAGAGGCTAAAGACGAAGGTACGGTGCTCTGCAGAGGTAAGCACCGCTCCCGGACGTCTTTCGGCAGAAGGCGCACACCGGAGAGCACTGTGAGCGGCAGAATCGTCTTTGCGCGAAGAAGCAGCTTCTTCGCCTCCGGGAGCCGGAGTGAGCGGCAGCTTCGCAAAGGTGATGAAACAAGCTGTACAACACTACGATTGTGTGCGCAGCTTGCCAACTGAGAGAAAACAGTACCTGAACCACTCTCCTGCCTTTTCTATTCACATGAACATTCGATTGCAAGTTGTTTTGGACAACTATCTTTCTCTTCTTGCAAAACACTCGGCAGACCTCCGTGCAGCCTCTAGAACCGATGGGAGATGTTTTTTGTGCTGGCACAGTTTCTCCCTTCCAGACAGAGTGGAAAAGCTTTTTGCTGAGATGTAGACGAGAAGAGAGGCTAAAGACGAAGGTACGGTGCTCTGCAGAGCTAAGAACAGCTCCCGGACCTCTTTCGGCAGAAGGCGCACACCGCAGAGCACTGTGAGCGGCAGAATCGTCTTTGCGCGAAGAAGCAGCTTCTTCGTCTCCGGGAGCCGGAGAGAGCGGCAACTTCGCAAAGGTGATGAAACAAGCTGTACAACACTGCGATTGTGTGCGCAGCTTGCCAACTGAGAGAAAACAGTACCTGAGCACTCTCCTGCCTTTTCTATTCACATGAACATTCGATTGCAAGCTGTTTTGGACAACTTTCTTTCTCTTCTTGCAGAACACTCGGCAGACCTCCATGCAGCCTCTAGAACACGATGGGAGATGTTGTTTGTGCTGGCACAGTTTCTCCCTTCCAGACAGAGTGGAAAAGCTTTTTGCTGAGATGTAGACGAGAAGAGACGCTAAAGACGAAGGTACGGTGCTCTGCAGAGCTAAGCACAGCTCCCGGACCTCTTTCGGCAGAAGGCGCACACCGCAGAGCACTGTGAGCGGCAGAATCGTCTTTGCGCGAAGAAGCAGCTTCTTCGTCTCCGGGAGCCGGAGAGAGCGGCAACTTCGCAAAAGTGATGAAACAAGCTGTACAACACTGCGATTGTGTGCGCAGCTTGCCAACTGAGAGAAAACAGTACCTGACCACTCTCCTGCCTTTTCTATTCACATGAACATTCGATTGCAAGCTGTTTTGGACAACTTTCTTTCTCTTCTTGCAGAACACTCGGCAGACCTCCGTGCAGCCTCTAGAACACGATGGGAGATGTTTTCTGTGCTGGCACAGTTTCTCCTTGCCAGACAGAGTGGAAAAGCTTTTTGCTAAGATGTAGACGAGAAGAGACGCTAAAGACGAAGGTACGGTGCTCTGCAGAGCTAAGCACCGCTCCCGGGCCTTTTTCGGCAGAAGCCGCACACCGCAGAGCACTGTGAGCGGCAGAATCGTCTTTGCGCGAAGAAGCAGCTTCTTCGTCTCCGGGAGCCGGAGAGAGCGGCAACTTCGCAAAGGTGATGAAACAAGCTGTACAACACTGCGAATGTGTGCGCAGCTTGCCAACTGAGAGAAAACAGTACCTGACCACTCTCCAACCTTTTCTATTCACATGAACATTCGATTGCAAGCTGTTTTGGACAACTTTCTTTCTCTTCTTGCAAAACACTCGGCAGACATCCGTGCAGCCTCTAGAACACGATGGGAGATGTTTTTTGTGCTGGCACAGTTTCTCCTTGCCAGACAGAGTGGAAAAGCTTTTTGCTAAGATGTAGACGAGAAGAGAGGCTAAAGACAAAGCTACGGTGCTCTGCAGAGCTAAGCCACGCTCCCGGGCCTCTTTAAGCAGAAGCCGCACACTGGAGAGCACTGTGAGCGGCAGAATCGTCTTTGCGCGAAGAAGCAGCTTCTTCGTCTCCGGGAGCCGGAGAGAGCGGCAACTTGGCAAAGGTGATGAAACAAGCTGTACAACACTGCGAATGTGTGCGCAGCTTGCCAAGTGAGAGAAAACAGTACCTGACCACTCTCCTGCCTTTTCTAATCACATGAACATTCGATTGCAAGCTGTTTTGGACAACGTTCTTTCTCTTCTTGTAAAACACTCGGCAGACCTCCGTGCAAGCTCTAGAACACGATGGGAGATGTTTTCTGTGCTGGCACAGTTTCTCCTTGCCAGACAGAGTGGAAAAGCTTTTTGCTTAGATGTAGACGAGAAGGGACGCAAAAGATCAAGGTACGGGGCTCTGCAGAGCTAAGCCCCGCTCTCTCTTGCCTCTTTACGCAGAAGCCGCACACCGGAGAGCACTGTGAGCGGCAGAATCGTCTTTGCGCGAAGAAGCCGCTTCTTCGCCTCCGGGAGCCGGAGACAGCGGCAACTTCGCAAAGGTGATGAAATAAGCTGTACAGCACTGCGATTGTGTGCGCAGCTTGCCAAGTGAGAGAAAACAGTACCTGACCACTCTCCTGCCTTTACTATTCACATGAACATTCGATTGCAAGCTGTTTTGGACAACTATCTTTCTCTTCTTGCAAAACACTCGGCAGACCTCCGTGCAGCCTCTAGAACATGATGGGAGATGTTTTCTGTGCTGGCACAGTTTCTCCTTGCCAGTCAGAGTGGAAAAGCTTTTTGCTAAGATGTAGACGAGAAGAGAGGCTAAAGACGACGGTACGGTGCTCTGCAAGGCTAAGCCCCGCTCTCGGGCTTCTATCGGCAGAAGGCGCACACCGCAGAGCACTGTGAGCGGCAGAATCGTCTTTGCGCGAAGAAGCAGCTTCTTCGTCTCCGGGAGCCGGAGAGAGCGGCAACTTGGCAAAGGTGATGAAACAAGCTGTACAACACTGCGATTGTGTGCGCAGCTTGCCGACTGAGAGAAAACAGTACCTGACCACTCTCCTGCCTTTTCTATTCACATGAACATTCGATTGCTAGCTGTTTTGGACAACTTTCGTTCCCTTCTTGCAAAACACTCGGCAGACCTCCGTGCAGCCTCTAGAACACGATGGGAGATGTTTTCTGTGCTGGCACAGTTTCTCCTAGCCAGACAGAGTGGAAAAGCTTTTTGCTAAGATGTAGACGAGAAGAGAGGCTAAAGACGAAGGTACGGTGCTCTGCCGAGCTAAGCACAGGTCCCGGGCCTCTTTCGGCAGAAGACACACACTGCAGAGCACTGTGAGCGGCAGAATCGTCTTTGCGCGAAGAAGCAGCTTCTTCGTCTCCGGGAGCCGGAGAGAGCGGCAACTTCGCAAAGGTGATGAAACAAGCTGTGCAACACTGCGATTGTGTGCGCAGCTTGCCAACTGTGAGAAAACAGTACCTGACCACTCTCCTGCCTTTTCTATTCACATGAACATTCGATTGCAAGCTGTTTTGGACAACTTTCTTTCTCTTCTTGCAAAACACTCGGCAGACCTCCGTGCAGCCTCTAGAACACGATGGTAGATGTTTTTTGTGCTGGCACAGTTTCTCCTTGCCAGACAGAGTGGAAAAGCTTTTTGCTAAGACGTAGACGAGAAGAGAGGCTAAAGACGAAGGTACGGTGCTCTGCAGAGCTAAGCACCGCTCCCGGGCCTCTTTCGGCAGAAGGCGCACACCGCAGAGCACTGTGAGCGGCAGAATCGTCTTTGCGCGAAGAAGCAGCTTCTTCGCCTCCGGGAGCCGGAGAGAGCGGCAACTTCGCAAAGGTGATGAAACAAGCTGTACAACACTGCGATTGTGTGCGCAGCTTGCCAAGTGAGAGAAAACAGTACCTGACCACTCTCCTGCCTTTTCTATTCACATGAACATTCGATTGCAAGCTGTTTTGGACAACTTTCTTTCTCTTCTTGCAAAACACTCGGCAGACCTCCGTGCAACCTCCAGAACACGATGGGAGATGTTTTTTGTGCTGGCACAGTTTCACCTAGCCAGACAGAGTGGAAAAGCTTTTTGCTAAGATGTAGACGAGAAGAGAGGCTAAAGACGAAGGTACGATGCTCTGCAGAGCTAAGCACCGCTGCCGGGCGTCTTTCGGCAGAAGGCGCACACCGCAGAGCACTGTGAGCGGCAGAATCGTCTTTGCGCGAAGAAGCAGCTTCTTCGTCTCCGGGAGCCGGAGAGAGCGGCAACTTCGCAAAGGTGATGAAACAAGCTGTACAACACTGCGATTGTGTGCGCAGCTTGCCAACTGAGAGAAAACAGTACCTGACCACTCTCCTGCCTTTTCTATTCACATGAACATTCGATTGCAAGCTGTTTTGGACAACTTTCTTTCTCTTCTTGCAAAACACTCGGCAGACCTCCGTGCAGCCTCTAGAACACGATGGGAGATGTTTTTTGTGCTGGCACAGTTTGTCCTTGCCAGACAGAGTGGAAAAGCTTTTTGCTAAGATGTAGACGAGAAGAGAGGCTAAAGACGAAGGTAAGGTGCTCTGCAGAGCTAAGCACCGCTCCCGGGCCTCTTTCGGCAGAAGGCGCACACCGCAGAGCACTGTGAGCGGCAGAATCGTCTTTGCGCGAAGAAGCAGCTTCTTCGCCTCTGGGAGCCGGAGAGAGCGGCAGCTTCTCAAAGGTGATGAAACAAGCTGTACAACACTGCGATTGTGTGCGCAGCTTGCCGACTGAGAGAAAACAGTACCTGAGCACTCTCCTGCCTTTACTATTCACATGAACATTCGATTGCAAGCTGTTTTGGACAACTTTCTTTCTCTTCTTGCAAAACACTCGGCAGACCTCCGTGCAGCCTCTAGAACACGATGGGAGATGTTTTCTGTGCTGGCACAGTTTCTCCTTGCCAGACAGAGTGGAAAAGCTTTTTGCTAAGACGTAGACGAGAAGAGACGCTAAAGACGAAGGTACTATGCTCTGCAGAGCTAAGCACCGCTCCCGGGCCTCTTTCGGCAGAAGACGCACACCGGAGAGCACTGCGAGCGGCAGAATCGTCTTTGCGCGAAGAAGCCGCTTCTTCGCCTCCGGGAGCCGGAGAGAGCGGCAACTTCGCAAAGGTGATGAAACAAGCTGTACAACACTGCGATTGTGTGCGCAGCTTGCCAAGTGAGAGAAAACAGTACCTGACCACTCTCCTGCCTTTTCTAATCACATGAACATTCGATTGCAAGCTGTTTTGGACAACTTTCTTTCTCTTCTTGCAAAACACTCGGCAGACCTCCGTGCAGCCTCTAGAACACGATGGGAGATGTTTTCTGTGCTGGCACAGTTTCTCCTTGCCAGACAGAGTGGAAAAGCTTTTTGCTAAGATGTAGACGACAAGAGAGGCTAAAAACGAAGGTACGGTGCTCTGCAGAGCTAAGCACCGCTCCCGGGCCTCTTTCGGCAGAAGCCGCACACCGCAGAGCACTGTGAGCGGCAGAATCGTCTTTGCGCGAAGAAGCAGCTTCTTCGTCTCCGGGAGCCGGAGAGAGCGGCAGCTTCGCAAAGGTGATGAAACAAGCTGTACAACACTGCGATTGTGTGCGCAGCTTGCCAACTGAGAGAAAACAGTACCTGACCACTCTCCTGCCTTTTCTATTCACATGAACATTCGATTGCAAGCTGTTTTGGACAACTATCTTTCTCTTCTTGCAAAACACTCGGCAGACCTCCGTGCAACCTCCAGAACACCATGGGAGATGTTTTTTGTGCTGGCACAGTTTCCCCTAGCCAGACAGAGTGGAAAAGCTTTTTGCTAAGATGTAGACGAGAAGAGAGGCTAAAGACGAAGGTACGGTGCTCTGCAGAGCTAAGCACCGCTGCCGGACCTCTGTCGGCAGAAGGCGCACACCGCAGAGCCCTGTGAGCGGCAGAATCGTCTTTGCGCGAAGAAGCAGCTTCTTCGTCTCCGGGAGCCGGACAGAGCGGCAGCTTCGCAAAGGTGATGAAACAAGCTGTACAACACTGCGATTGTGTGCGCAGCTTGCCGACTGAGAGAAAACAGTACCTGACCACTCTCCTGGCTTTTCTATTCACATGAACATTCGATTGCAAGCTGTTTTGGACAACTTTCTTTCTCTTCTTGCAAAACACTCGGCAGACCTCCGTGCAGCCTCTAGAACACGATGGGAGATGTTTTTTGTGCTGGCACAGTTTCTCCTTGCCAGACAGAGTGGAAAAGCTTTTTGCTAAGATGTAGACGAGAAGAGAGGCTAAAGACGAAGGTACGGTGCTCTGCAGAGCTAAGCACCGCTCCCGGGCCTCTTTCGGCAGAAGACGCACACCGGAGAGCACTGTGAGCGGCAGAATCGTCTTTGCGCGAAGAAGCCGCGTCTTCGCCTCCAGGAGCCGGAGAGAGCGGCAACTTCGCCAAGGTGATGAAACAAGCTGTACAACACTGCGATTGTGTGCGCAGCTTGCCAACTGAGAGAAAACAGTACCTGACCACTCTCCTGCCTTTTCTATTCACATGAACATTCGATTGCAAGCTGTTTTGGACAACTTTCTTTCTCTTCTTGCAAAACACTCTGCAGACCTCCGTGCAGCCTCTAGAACACGATGGGAGATGTTTTCTGTGCTGGCACAGTTTCTCCTTGCCAGACAGAGTGGAAAAGCTTTTTGCTAAGATGTAGACGAGAAGAGAGGCTAAAGACGAAGGTACGGTGCTCTGCAGAGCTATGCACCGCTCCCGGGCCTCTTTCGGCAGAAGGCGCACACCGCAGAGCACTGTGAGCGGCAGAATCGTCTTTGCGCGAAGAAGCAGCTTCTTCGTCTCCGGGAGCCGGAGAGAGCGGCAGCTTCGCAAAGGTGATGAAACAAGCTGTACAACACTGCGATTGTGTGCGCAGCTTGCCAACTGAGAGAAAACAGTACCTGACAACTCTCCTGCCTTTTCTATTCACATGAACATTCGATTGCAAGCTGTTTTGGACAACTTTCTTTCTCTTCTTGCAAAACACTCGGCAGACCTCCGTGCAGCCTCTAGAACACGATGGGAGATATTTTCTGTGCTGGCAAAGTTTCTCCTTGCCAGAAAGAGTGGAAAAGCATTTTGCTAAGATGTAGACGAGAAGAGAGGCTAAAGACGAAGGTACGGCGCTCTGCAGAGCGAAGCACCGCTACCGGACCTCTTTCGGCAGAAGGCGCACTCCGCCTAGCACTGTGAGCGGCAGAATCGTCTTTGCGCGAAGAAGCAGCTTCTTCGTCTCCGGGAGCCGGAGAGAGCGGCAGCTTCGCAAAGGTGATGAAACAAGCTGTACAACACTGCGATTGTGTGCGCAGCTTGCCAACTGAGAGAACAGTACCTGACCACTCTCCTGCCTTTTCTATTCACATGAACATTCGATTGCAAGTTGTTTTGGACAACTTTCTTTCTCTTCTTGCAAAACACTCGGCAGACCTCCGTGCAGCCTCTAGAACCGATGGGAGATGTTTTTTGTGCTGGCACAGTTTCTCCCTTCCAGACAGAGTGGAAAAGCTTTTTGCTGAGATGTAGACGAGAAGAGAGGCTAAAGACGAAGGTACGGTGCTCTGCAGACGTAAGCAACGCTCCCGGACCTCTTTCGGCAGAAGGCGCACACCGGAGAGCACTGTGAGCGGCAGAATCGTCTTTGCGCGAAGAAGCAGCTTCTTCGTCTCCGGGAGCCGGAGAGAGCGGCAGCTTCGCAAAGGTGATGAAACAAGCTGTACAACACTACGATTGTGTGCGCAGCTTGCCAACTGAGAGAAAACAGTACCTGACCACTCTCCTGCCTTTTCTATTCACATGAACATTCGATTGCAAGTTGTTTTGGACAACTTTCTTTCTCTTCTTGCAAAACACTCGGCAGACCTCCGTGCAGCCTCTAGAACACAATGGGAGATGTTTTTTGTGCTGGCACAGTTTCTCCCTTCCAGACAGAGTGGAAAAGCTTTTTGCTAAGATGTAGACGAGAAGAGAGGCTAAAGACGAAGGTACGGTGCTCTGCAGAGCTAAGCCACGCTCCCGGGCCTCTTTAAGCAGAAGCCGCACACTGGAGAGCACTGTGAGCGGCAGAATCGTCTTTGCACGAAGAAGGTGCTTCTTCGCCTCCGGGAGCCGGAGAGAGCGGCAACTTGGCAAAGGTGATGAAACAAGCTGTACAACACTGCGAATGTGTGCACAGCTTGCCAAGTGAGAGAAAACAGTACCTGACCACTCTCCTGCCTTTTCTAATCACATGAACATTCGATTGCAAGCTGTTTTGGACAACGTTCTTTCTCTTCTTGCAAAACACTCGGCAGACCTCCGTGCAAGCTCTAGAACACGATGGGAGATGTTTTCTGTGCTGGCACAGTTTCTCCTTGCCAGACACAGTGGAAAAGCTTTTTGCTTAGATGTAGACGAGAAGGGACGCAAAAGACCAAGGTACGGGGCTCTGCAGAGCTAAGCCCCGCTCTCTCTTGCCTCTTTACGCAGAAGCCGCACACCGGAGAGCACTGTGAGCGGCAGAATCGTCTTTGCGCGAAGAAGCCGCTTCTTCGCCTCCGGGAACCGGAGACAGCGGCAACTTCGCAAAGGTGATGAAATAAGCTGTACAACACTGCGATTGTGTGCGCAGCTTGCCAACTGAGAGAAAACAGTACCTGACCTCTCTCCTGCCTTTACTATTCACATGAACATTCGATTGCAAGCTGTTTTGGACAACTATCTTTCTCTTCTTGCAAAAAACTCGGCAGACCTCCGTGCAGCCTCTAGAACACGATGGGAGATGTTTTCTGTGCTGGCACAGTTTCTCCTTGCCAGTCAGAGTGGAAAAGCTTTTTGCTAAGATGTAGACGAGAAGAGAGGCTAAAGACGACGGTACGGTGCTCTGCAAGGCTAAGCCCCGCTCTCGGGCTTCTATCGGCAGAAGACGCACACCGCAGAGCACTGTGAGCGGCAGAATCGTCTTTGCGCGAAGAAGCAGCTTCTTCGTCTCCGGGAGCCGGAGAGAGCGGCAGCTTCGCAAAGGTGATGAAACAAGCTGTACAACACTGCGATTGTGTGCGCAGCTTGCCAACTGAGAGAAAACAGTACCTGACCACTCTTCTGCCTTTTCTATTCACATGAATATTCGATTGCAAGCTGTTTTGGACAACTTTCTTTCTCTTCTTGCAAAACACTCGGCAGACCTCCGTGCAGCCTCTAGAACCGATGGGAGATGTTTTTTGTGCTGGCACAGTTTCTCCCTTCCAGACAGAGTGGAAAAGCTTTTTGCTGAGATGTAGACGAGAAGAGAGGCTAAAGACGAAGGTATGGTGCTCTGCAGAGGTAAGCCCCGCTGCCGGACCTCTTTCGGCAGAAGGCGCACACCGCAGAGCACTGTGAGCGGCAGAATCGTCTTTGCGCGAAGAAGCAGCTTCTTCGTCTCCGGGAGCCGGAGAGAGCGGCAACTTGGCAAAGGTGATGAAACAAGCTGTACAACACTGCGATTGTGTGCGCAGCTTGCCGACTGAGAGAAAACAGTACCTGACCACTCTCCTGCCTTTCTATTCACATGAACATTCGATTGCTAGCTGTTTTGGACAACTTTCGTTCCCTTCTTGCAAAACACTCGGCAGACCTCCGTTCAGCCTCTAGAACACGATGGGAGATGTTTTTTGTGCTGGCACAGTTTCTCCTTGCCAGACAGAGTGGAAAAGCTTTTTGCTAAGATGTAGACGAGAAGAGAGGCTAAAGACGAAGGTAAGGTGCTCTGCAGAGCTAAGCACAGCTCCCGGGCCTCTTTCGGCAGAAGGCGCACACCGCAGAGCACTGTGTGCGGCAGAATCGTCTTTGCGCGAAGAAGCAGCTTCTTCGCCTCCGGGAGCCGGAGAGAGCGGCAGCTTCGCAAAGGTGATGAAACAAGCTGTACAACACTGCGATTGTGTGCGCAGCTTGCCAAGTGAGAGAAAACAGTACCTGACAACTCTCCTGCCTTTTCTAGTCACATGAACATTCGATTGCAAGCTGTTTTGGACAACTTTCTTTCTCTTCTTGCAAAACACTCGGCAGACCTCCGTGCAACCTCCAGAACACGATGGGAGATGTTTTCTGTGCTGGCACAGTTTCTCCTTGCCAGACAGAGTGGAAAAGCTTTTTGCTAAGATGTAGACGAGAAGAGAGGCTAAAGACGAAGGTACGGTGCTCTGCAGAGCTATGCACCGCTCCCGGGCCTCTTTCGGCAGAAGGCGCACACCGCAGAGCACTGTGAGCGGCAGAATCGTCTTTGCGCGAAGAAGCAGCTTCTTCGTCTCCGGGAGCCGGAGAGAGCGGCAGCTTCGCAAAGGTGATGAAACAAGCTGTACAACACTGCGATTGTGTGCGCAGCTTGCCAACTGAGAGAAAACAGTACCTGACAACTCTCCTGCCTTTTCTATTCACATGAACATTCGATTGCAAGCTGTTTTGGACAACTTTCTTTCTCTTCTTGCAAAACACTCGGCAGACCTCCGTGCAGCCTCTAGAACACGATGGGAGATATTTTCTGTGCTGGCAAAGTTTCTCCTTGCCAGAAAGAGTGGAAAAGCATTTTGCTAAGATGTAGACGAGAAGAGAGGCTAAAGACGAAGGTACGGTGCTCTGCAGAGCGAAGCACCGCTCCCGGACCTCTTTCGGCAGAAGGCGCACTCCGCCTAGCACTGTGAGCGGCAGAATCGTCTTTGCGCGAAGAAGCAGCTTCTTCGTCTCCGGGAGCCGGAGAGAGCGGCAGCTTCGCAAAGGTGATGAAACAAGCTGTACAACACTGCGATTGTGTGCGCAGCTTGCCAACTGAGAGAACAGTACCTGACCACTCTCCTGCCTTTTCTATTC
The DNA here is from genome assembly GCF_028551555.1 of Melozone crissalis. Classification (NCBI taxonomy): domain Eukaryota; kingdom Metazoa; phylum Chordata; class Aves; order Passeriformes; family Passerellidae; genus Melozone; species Melozone crissalis. Next base: position 226,672 of record NW_026535843.1, on the reverse strand, counting down.
ACATGAACATTCGATTGCAAGTTGTTTTGGACAACTTTCTTTCTCTTCTTGCAAAACACTCGGCAGACCTCCGTGCAGCCTCTAGAACCGATGGGAGATGTTTTTTGTGCTGGCACAGTTTCTCCCTTCCAGACAGAGTGGAAAAGCTTTTTGCTGAGATGTAGACGAGAAGAGAGGCTAAAGACGAAGGTACGGTGCTCTGCAGACGTAAGCAACGCTCCCGGACCTCTTTCGGCAGAAGGCGCACACCGGAGAGCACTGTGAGCGGCAGAATCGTCTTTGCGCGAAGAAGCAGCTTCTTCGTCTCCGGGAGCCGGAGAGAGCGGCAGCTTCGCAAAGGTGATGAAACAAGCTGTACAACACTACGATTGTGTGCGCAGCTTGCCAACTGAGAGAAAACAGTACCTGACCACTCTCCTGCCTTTTCTATTCACATGAACATTCGATTGCAAGTTGTTTTGGACAACTTTCTTTCTCTTCTTGCAAAACACTCGGCAGACCTCCGTGCAGCCTCTAGAACACAATGGGAGATGTTTTTTGTGCTGGCACAGTTTCTCCCTTCCAGACAGAGTGGAAAAGCTTTTTGCTAAGATGTAGACGAGAAGAGAGGCTAAAGACGAAGGTACGGTGCTCTGCAGAGCTAAGCCACGCTCCCGGGCCTCTTTAAGCAGAAGCCGCACACTGGAGAGCACTGTGAGCGGCAGAATCGTCTTTGCACGAAGAAGGTGCTTCTTCGTCTCCGGGAGCCGGAGAGAGCGGCAACTTGGCAAAGGTGATGAAACAAGCTGTACAACACTGCGAATGTGTGCACAGCTTGCCAAGTGAGAGAAAACAGTACCTGACCACTCTCCTGCCTTTTCTAATCACATGAACATTCGATTGCAAGCTGTTTTGGACAACGTTCTTTCTCTTCTTGCAAAACACTCGGCAGACCTCCGTGCAAGCTCTAGAACACGATGGGAGATGTTTTCTGTGCTGGCACAGTTTCTCCTTGCCAGACACAGTGGAAAAGCTTTTTGCTTAGATGTAGACGAGAAGGGACGCAAAAGACCAAGGTACGGGGCTCTGCAGAGCTAAGCCCCGCTCTCTCTTGCCTCTTTACGCAGAAGCCGCACACCGGAGAGCACTGTGAGCGGCAGAATCGTCTTTGCGCGAAGAAGCAGCTTCTTCGTCTCCGGGAGCCGGAGAGAGCGGCAACTTCGCAAAGGTGATGAAACAAGCTGTACAACACTGCGATTGTGTGCGCAGCTTGCCGACTGAGAGAAAACAGTACCTGACCACTCTCCTGCCTTTTCTATTCACATGAACATTCGATTGCAAGCTGTTTTGGACAACTTTCTTTCTCTTCTTGCAAAACACTCGGCAGACCTCCGTGCAGCCTCTAGAACACGATGGGAGATGTTTTTTGTGCTGGCACAGTTTCTCCTTGCCAGACAGAGTGGAAAAGCTTTTTGCTGAGATGTAGACGAGAAGAGAGGCTAAAGACGAAGGTACGGTGCTCTGCAGAGCTAAGCACCGCTCCCGGGCCTCTTTCGGCAGAAGGCGCACACCGCAGAGCACTGTGAGCGGCAGAATCGTCTTTGCGCGAAGAAGCAGCTTCTTCGCCTCTGGGAGCCGGAGAGAGCGGCAGCTTCTCAAAGGTGATGAAACAAGCTGTACAACACTGCGATTGTGTGCGCAGCTTGCCAACTGAGAGAACAGTACCTGACCACTCTCCTGCCTTTTCTATTCACATGAACATTCGATTGCAAGTTGTTTTGGACAACTTCCTTCTCTTCTTGCAAAACACTCGGCAGACCTCCGTGCAGCCTCTAGAACCGATGGGAGATGTTTTTTGTGCTGGCACAGTTTCTCCCTTCCAGACAGAGTGGAAAAGCTTTTTGCTGAGATGTAGACGAGAAGAGAGGCTAAAGACGAAGGTACGGTGCTCTGCAGAGGTAAGCACCGCTCCCGGACCTCTTTCGGCAGAAGGCGCACACTGCAGAGCACTGTGAGCGGCAGAATCGTCTTTGCGCGAAGAAGCAGCTTCTTCGTCTCCGGGAGCCGGAGAGAGCGGCAGCTTCGCAAAGGTGATGAAACAAGCTGTACAACACTGCGATTGTGTGCGCAGCTTGCCAACTGAGAGAAAACAGTACCTGACCACTCTCCTGCCTTTTCTATTCACATGAACATTCGATTGCAAGTTGTTTTGGACAATTTTCTTTCTCTTCTTGCAAAACACTCTGGAGACCTCCGTGCAGCCTCTAGAACCGATGGGACATGTTTTTTGTGCTGGCACAGTTTCTCCCTTCCAGACAGAGTGGAAAAGATTTTTGCTGAGATGTAGACGAGAAGAGAGGCTAAAGACGAAGGTACGGTGCTCTGCAGAGCGAAGCACAGCTCCCGGGCCTCTTTCGGCAGAAGACGCACACTGCAGAGCACTGTGAGCGGCAGAATCGTCTTTGCGCGAAGAAGCAGCTTCTTCGTCTCCGGGAGCCGGAGAGAGCGGCAACTTCGCAAAGGTGATGAAACAAGCTGTACAACACTGCGATTGTGTGCGCAGCTTGCCAACTGAGAGAAAACAGTACCTGACAACTCTCCTGCCTTTTCTATTCACATGAACATTCGATTGCAAGCTGTTTTGGACAACTTTCTTTCTCTTCTTGCAAAACACTCGGCAGACCTCCGTGCAGCCTCTAGAACACGATGGGAGATGTTTTCTGTGCTGGCAAAGTTTCTCCTTGCCAGACAGAGTGGAAAAGCTTTTTGCTAAGATGTAGACGAGAAGAGAGGCTAAAGACGAAGGTACGGTGCTCTGCAGAGCTAAGCACAGCTCCCGGACCTCCTTCGGCAGAAGATACACACCGCAGAGCACTGTGAGCGGCAGAATCGTCTTTGCGCGAAGAAGCAGCTTCTTCGTCTCCGGTAGCCGGAGAGAGCGGCAGCTTCGCTAAGGTGATGAAACAAGCTGTACAACACTGCGATTGTGTGCGCAGCTTGCCAACTGAGAGATAACAGTACCTGACGACTCTTCTGCCTTTTCTATTCACATGAACATTCGATTGCAAGCTGTTTTGGACAACTTTCTTTCTCTTCTTGCAAAACACTCGGCAGACCTCCGTGCAGCCTCTAGAACACGATGGGAGATGTTTTCTGTGCTGGCAAAGTTTCTCCTTGCCAGACAGAGTGGAAAAGCATTTTGCTAAGATGTAGACGAGAAGAGAGGCTAAAGACGAAGGTACGGTGCTCTGCAGAGCGAAGCACCGCTCCCGGACCTCTTTCGGCAGAAGGCGCACACCGCCTAGCACTGTGAGCGGCAGAATCGTCTTTGCGCGAAGAAGCAGCTTCTTCGTCTCCGGGAGCCGGAGAGAGCGGCAACTTCGCAAAGGTGATGAAACAAGCTGTACAACACTACGATTGTGTGCGCAGCTTGCCAACTGAGAGAACAGTACCTGACCACTCTCCTGCCTTTTCTATTCACATGAACATTCGATTGCAAGTTGTTTTGGACAACTTTCTTTCTCTTCTTGCAAAACACACGGCAGACCTCCGTGCAGCCTCTAGAACACGATGGGAGATGATTTTTGTGCTGGCACAGTTTCTCCCTTCCAGACAGAGTGGAAAAGCTTTTTGCTGAGATGTAGACGAGAAGAGAGGCTAAAGACGAAGGTACGGTGCTCTGCAGAGCTATGCACCGCTCCCGGACGTCTTTCGGCAGAAGGCGCACACCGGAGAGCACTGTGAGCGGCAGAATCGTCTTTGCGCGAAGAAGCAGCTTCTTCGCCTCCGGGAGCCGGAGAGAGCGGCAGCTTCGCAAAGGTGATGAAACAAGCTGTACAACACTACGATTGTGTGCGCAGCTTGCCAACTGAGAGAAAACAGTACCTGACCACTCTCCAACCTTTTCTATTCACATGAACATTCGATTGCAAGCTGTTTTGGACAACTTTCTTTCTCTTCTTGCAAAACACTCGGCAGACCTCCGTGCAGCCTCTAGAACACGATGGGAGATGTTTTTTGTGCTGGCACAGTTTGTCCTTGCCAGACAGAGTGGAAAAGCTTTTTGCTAAGATGTAGACGAGAAGAGAGGCTAAAGACGAAGGTAAGGTGCTCTGCAGAGCTAAGCACCGCTCCCGGGCCTCTTTCGGCAGAAGGCGCACACCGCAGAGCACTGTGAGCGGCAGAATCGTCTTTGCGCGAAGAAGCAGCTTCTTCGCCTCTGGGAGCCGGAGAGAGCGGCAGATTCTCAAAGGTGATGAAACAAGCTGTACAACACTGCGATTGTGTGCGCAGCTTGCCGACTGAGAGAAAACAGTACCTGAGCACTCTCCTGCCTTTACTATTCACATGAACATTCGATTGCAAGCTGTTTTGGACAACTTTCTTTCTCTTCTTGCAAAACACTCGGCAGACCTCCGTGCAGCCTCTAGAACACGATGGGAGATGTTTTCTGTGCTGGCACAGTTTCTCCTTGCCAGACAGAGTGGAAAAGCTTTTTGCTAAGACGTAGACGAGAAGAGACGCTAAAGACGAAGGTACTATGCTCTGCAGAGCTAAGCACCGCTCCCGGGCCTCTTTCGGCAGAAGACGCACACCGGAGAGCACTGCGAGCGGCAGAATCGTCTTTGCGCGAAGAAGCCGCTTCTTCGCCTCCGGGAGAGCGGCAGCTTCGCAAAGGTGATGAAACAAGCTGTACAACACTGCGATTGTGTGCGCAGCTTGCCAACTGAGAGAAAACAGTACCTGACCACTCTCCTGCCTTTTCTATTCACATGAACATTCGATTGCAAGCTGTTTTGGACAACATTCTTTCATTTCTGGCAAAACACTCAGCAGACCTCCGTGCAGCCTCTAGAACACAATGGGAGATGTTTTTTGTGCTGGCACATTTTCGCCTAGCCAGACAGAGTGGAAAAGCTTTTTGCTATGATGTAGACGAGAAGAGAGGCTAAAGACGAAGGCACGGTGCTCTGCAGAGCGAAGCACATCTCCTGGGCCTCTTTCGGCAGAAGGCGCACACCGCAGAGCACTGTGAGCGGCAGAATCGTCTTTGCGCGAAGAAGCAGCTTCTTCGTCTCCGGGAGCCGGAGAGAGCGGCAGCTTCGCAAAGGTGATGAAACAAGCTGTACAACACTGCGATTGTGTGCGCAGCTTGCCAACTGAGAGAAAACACTACCTGACCACTCTCCTGCCTTTTCTATTCACATGAACATTCGATTGCAAGCTCTTTTGGACAACTTTCTTTCTCTTCTTGCAAAACACTCTGCAGACCTCCATGCAGCCTCTAGAACACGATGGGAGATGTTTTTTGTGCTGGCACAGTTTCTCCTTGCCAGACAGAGTGGAAAAGCTTTTTGCTAAGATGTAGACGAGAAGAGAGGCTAAAAACGAAGGTACGGTGCTCTTCAGAGCTAAGCACCGCTCCCGGGCCTCTTTCGGCAGAAGACGCACACCGCAGAGCACTGTGAGCGGCAGAATCGTCTTTGCGCGAAGAAGCAGCTTCTTCGTCTCCGGGAGCCGGAGAGAGCGGCAACTTGGCAAAGGTGATGAAACAAGCTGTACAACACTGCGATTGTGTGCGCAGCTTTCCGACTGAGAGAAAACAGTACCTGACCACTCTCCTGCCTTTTCTATTCACATGAACATTCGATTGCAAGCTGTTTTGGACAACTTTCTTTCTCTTCTTGCAAAACACTCGGCAGACCTCCGTGCAGCCTCTAGAACACGATGGGAGATGTTTTTTGTGCTGGCACAGTTTCTCCTTGCCAGACAGAGTGGAAAAGCTTTTTGCTAAGATGTAGACGAGAAGAGAGGCTAAAGACGAAGGTACGGTGCTCTGCAGAGGTAAGCACCGCTCCCGGACGTCTTTCGGCAGAAGGCGCACACCGCAGAGCACTGTGAGCGGCAGAATCGTCTTTGCGCGAAGAAGCAGCTTCTTCGTCTCCGGGAGCCGGACAGAGCGGCAGCTACGCAAAGGTGATGAAACAAGCTGTACAACACTGCGATTGTGTGCGCAGCTTGCCAAGTGAGAGAAAACAGTACCTGACCACTCTCCTGCCTTTTCTATTCACATGAACATTCGATTGCAAGCTGTTTTGGACAACTTTCTTTCTCTTCTTGCAAAACACTCGGCAGACCTCCGTGCAGCCTCTAGAACACGATGGGAGATGTTTTCTGTGCTGGCACAGTTTCTCCTTGCCAGACAGAGTGGAAAAGCTTTTTGCTTAGATGTAGACGAGAAGAGAGGCTAAAGACGAAGGTACGGTGCTCTGCAGAGCTAAGCACAGCTCCCGGACCTCTTTCGGCAGAAGACACACAACGCAGAACACTGTGAGCGGCAGAATCGTCTTTGCGCGAAGAAGCAGCTTCTTCGTCTCCGGGAGCCGGAGAGAGCGGCAGCTTCGCAAAGGTGATGAAACAAGCTGTACAACACTGCGATTGTGTGCGCTGCTTGCCGACTGAGAGAAAACAGTACCTGACCACTCTCCTGCCTTTTCTATTCACATGAACATTCGATTGCAAGCTGTTTTGGACAACTTTCTTTCTCTTCTTGCAAAACACTCTGCAGACCTCCGTGCAGCCTCTAGAACACGATGGGAGATGTTTTGTGTGCTGGCACAGTTTCTCCTTGCCAGACAGAGTGGAAAAGCTTTTTGCTAAGATGTAGACGAGAAGAGAGGCTAAAGACGAAGGTACGGTGCTCTGCAGAGCTAAGCACAGCTCCCGGGCCTCTTTCAGCAGAAGGCGCACACCGCAGAGCACTGTGAGCGGCAGAATCGTCTTTGCGCGAAGAAGCCGCTTCTTCGTCTCCGGGAGCCGGAGAGAGCGGCAACTTCGCAAAGGTGATGAAACAAGCTGTACAACATTGCGATTGTTTGCGCAGCTTGCCAACTGAGAGAAAAGAGTACCTGACCACTTTCCTGCCTTTTCTATTCACATGAACATTCGATTGCAAGCTGTTTTGGACAACTTTCTTTCTCTTCTTGCAAAACACTCGGCAGACCTCCGTGCAGCTTCTAGAACACGATGGGAGATGTTTTCTGTGCTGGCAAAGTTTCTCCTTGCCAGACAGAGTGGAAAAGCTTTTTGCTAAGATGTAGACGTGAAGAGAGGCTAAAGACGAAGGTACGGTGCTCTGCAGAGCTAAGCACCTCTCCCGGACCTCTTTCGGCAGAAGGCGCACACCGCAGAGCACTGTCAGCGGCAGAATCGTCTTTGCGCGAAGAAGCAGCTTCTTCGTCTCCGGGAGCCGGAGAGAGCGGCAACTTCGCAAAGGTGATGAAACAAGCTGTACAACACTGCGATTGTGTGCGCAGCTTGCCGACTGAGACAAAACAGTACCTGACCACTCTCCTGCCTTTTCTATTCACATGAACATTCGATTGCAAGCTGTTTTGGACAACTTTCTTTCTCTTCTTGCAAAACACTCGGCAGACCTCCGTGCAGCCTCTAGAACACGATGGGAGATGTTTTCTGTGCTGGCACAGTTTCTCCTAGCCAGACAGAGTGGAAAAGCTTTTTGCTAAGATGTAGACGAGAAGAGAGACTAAAGACGAAGGCACGGTGCTCTGCAGAGCTAAGCACCGCTCCCGGACGTCTTTCCGCAGAAGGCGCACACCGCAGAGCACTGTGAGCGGCAGAATCGTCTTTGCGCGAAGAAGCAGCATCTTCATCTCCGGGAGCCGGAGAGAATGGCAGCTTCGCAAAGGTGATGAAACAAGCTGTACAACACTGCGATTGTGTGCGCAGCTTGCCGACTGAGAGAAAACAGTACCTGACCACTCTCCTGCCTTTTCTATTCACATGAACATTCGATTGCAAGCTGTTTTGGACAACTTTCTTTCTCTTCTTGCAAAACACTCGGCAGACCTCCGTGCAGCTTCTAGAACACGATGGGAGATGTTTTTTGTGCTGGCACAGTTTCTCCTTGCCAGACAGAGTGGAAAAGCTTTTTGCTAAGATGTAGACGAGAAGAGAGGCTAAAGACGAAGGTACGGATCTCTGCAGAGCTAAGCACCGCTCCCGGAACTCTTTCGGCAGAAGGCGCACACCGCAGAGCACTGTCAGCCCCAGAATCGTCTTTGCGCGAAGAAGCAGCTTCTTCGTCTCCGGGAGCCGGAGAGAGCGGCAGCTTCGCAAAGGTGATGAAACAAGCTGTACAACACTGCGATTGTGTGCGCAGCTTGCCGACTGAGAGAAAACAGTACCTGACCACTCTCCTGCCTTTTCTATTCACATGAACATTCGATTGCAAGCTGTTTTGGACAACTTTCTTTCTCTTCTTGCAAAACACTCGGCAGACCTCCGTGCAGCTTCTAGAACACGATGGGAGATGTTTTCTGTGCTGGAAAATTTTCTCCTGGCCAGACAGAGTGGAAAAGATTTTTGCTAAGATGTAGACGAGAAGAGAGGCTAAAGACGAAGGTACGGTGCTCTGCAGAGCTTAGCACCGCTCCCGGTCCTCTTTCGGCAGAAGGCGCACACCGCAGAGCACTGTGAGCGGCAGAATCGTCTCTGCGCGAAGAAGCAGCTTCTTCGTCTCCGGGAGCCGGAGAGAGCGGCAGCTTCGCAAAGGTGATGAAACAAGCTGTACAACACTGCGATTGTGTGCGCAGCCTGCCAACTGAGAGAAAACAGCACCTGACCACTCTCCTGCCTTTTCTATTCACATGAACATTCGATTGCAAGCTGTTTTGGACAACTTTCTTTCTCTTCTTGCAAAACAGTCTGCAGACCTCCGTGCAGCTTCTACAACACGATGGGAGATGTTTTCTGTGCTGGCACAGTTTCTCCTTGCCAGACAGAGTGGAAATGCTTTTTGCTAAGATGTAGATGAGAAGAGAGGCTAAAGACGAAGGTACGGTGCTCTGCAGAGCTTAGCACCGCTCCCGGACCTCCTTCGGCAGAAGGCGCACACCACAGAGCACTGTGAGCGGCAGAATCGTCTTTGCGCGAAGAAGCAGCTTCTTCGTCTCCGGGAGCCAGAGAGAGCGGCAACTTCGCAAAGGTGATGAAACAAGCTCTACAACACTGCGATTGTGTGCGCAGCTTGCCAACTGAGAGAAAAGAGTACCTGACCACTCTCCTGCCTTTTCTATTCACATGAACATTCGATTGCAAGCTGTTTTGGACAACTTTCTTTCTCTTCTTGCAAAACACTCTGCAGACCTCCGTGCAGCCTCTAGAACACGATGGGAGATGTTTTTTTGTGCTGGCACAGTTTCTCCTTGCCAGACAGAGTGGAAAAGCTTTTTGCTAAGATGTAGACGAGAAGAGAGGCTAAAGACGAAGGTACGGTGCTCTGCAGAGCTAAGCACAGCTCCCGGGCCTCTTTCGGCAGAAGACACACACCGCAGAGCACTGTGAGCGGCAGAATCGTCTTTGCGCGAAGAAGCAGCTTCTTCGTCTCCGGTAGCCGGAGAGAGCGGCAGCTTCGCAAAGGTGATGAAACAAGCTGTACAACACTGCGATTGTGTGCGCAGCTTGCCAACTGAGAGTACCTGACCACTCTCCTGCCTTTTCTATTCACATGAACATTCGATTGCAAGCTTTGTTGGACAACTTTCTTTCTCTTCTTGCAAGACACTCGGCAGACCTCCGTGCAGCTTCTAGAACACGATGGGAGATGTTTTTTGTGCTGGCACAGTTTCTCCTTGGCAGACAGAGTGGAAAAGCTTTTTGCTAAGATGTAGACTAGAAGAGAGGCTAAAGACGAAGGTACGGTGCTCTGCAGAGCGAAGCACCGCTCCCGGACCTCTTTCGGCAGAAGGCGCACACCGGCTAGCACTGTGAGCGGCAGAATCGTCTTTGCGCGAAGAAGCAGCTTCTTCGTCTCCGGGAGCCGGAGAGAGCGGCAGCTTCGCAAAGGTGATGAAACAAGCTGTACAACACTACGATTGTGTGCGCAGCTTGCCAACTGAGAGAACAGTACCTGACCACTCTCCTGCCTTTTCTATTCACATGAACATTCGATTGCAAGTTGTTTTGGACAACTTTCTTTCTCTTCTTGCAAAACACTCGGCAGACCTCCGTGCAGCCTCTAGAACCGATGGGAGATGATTTTTGTGCTGGCACAGTTTCTCCCTTCCAGACAGAGTGGAAAAGCTTTTTGCTGAGATGTAGACGAGAAGAGAGGCTAAAGACGAAGGTACGGTGCTCTGCAGAGGTAAGCAACGCTCCCGGACCTCTTTCGGCAGAAGGCGCACACCGGAGAGCACTGTGAGCGGCAGAATCGTCTTTGCGCGAAGAAGCAGCTTCTTCGCCTCCGGGAGCCGGAGAGAGCGGCAGCTTCGCAAAGGTGATGAAACAAGCTGTACAACACTACGATTGTGTGCGCAGCTTGCCAACTGAGAGAAAACAGTACCTGACCACTCTCCTGCCTTTTCTATTCACATGAACATTCGATTGCAAGTTGTTTTGGACAACTTTCTTTCTCTTCTTGCAAAACACTCGGCAGACCTCCGTGCAGCCTCTAGAACTGATGGGAGATGTTTTTTGTGCTGGCACAGTTTCTCCCTTCCAGACAGAGTGGAAAAGCTTTTTGCTGAGATGTAGACGAGAAGAGAGGCTAAAGACGAAGGTACGGTGCTCTGCAGAGCTAAGCACAGCTCCCGGACCTCTTTCGGCAGAAGGCGCACACCGCAGAGCACTGTGAGCGGCAGAATCGTCTTTGCGCGAAGAAGCAGCTTCTTCGTCTCCGGGAGCCGGAGAGAGCGGCAACTTCGCAAAGGTGATGAAACAAGCTGTGCAACACTGCGATTGTGTGCGCAGCTTGCCAACTGAGAGTACCTGACCACTCTCCTGCCTTTTCTATTCACATGAACATTCGATTGCAAGCTGTGTTGGACAACTTTCTTTCTCTTCTTGCAAGACACTCTGCAGACCTCCGTGCAGCTTCTAGAACACGATGGGAGATGTTTTTTGTGCTGGCACAGTTTCTCCTTGCCAGACAGAGTGGAAAAGCTTTTTGCTAAGATGTAGACGAGAAGAGAGGCTAAAGACGAAGTTATGGTGCTCTGCAGAGCTAATCACAGCTCCCGGGCTCTTTCGGCAGAAGGCGCACACCGCAGAGCACTGTGAGCGGCAGAATCGTCTTTGCGCGAAGAAGCAGCTTCTTCGTCTCCGGGAGCCGGAGAGAGCGGCAGCTTCGCAAAGGTGATGAAACAAGCTGTACAACACTGCGATTGTGTGCGCAGCTTGCCAACTGAGAGTACCTGACCACTCTCCTGCCTTTTCTATTCACATGAACATTCGATTGCAAGCTGTGTTGGACAACTTTCTTTCTCTTCTTGCAAGACCCTCGGCAGACCTCCGTGCAGCTTCTAGAACACGATGGGAGATGTTTTTTGTGCTGGCACAGTTTCTCCTTTGCAGACAGAGTGGAAAAGCTTTTTGCTAAGATGTAGACTAGAAGAGAGGCTAAAGACGAAGGTATGGTGCTCTGCAGAGCTAATCACAGCTCCCGGGCTCTTTCGGCAGAAGGCGCACACCGCAGAGCACTGTGAGCGGCAGAATCGTCTTTGCGCGAAGAAGCAGCTTCTTCGTCTCCGGGAGCCGGAGAGAGCGGCAGCTTCGCAAAGGTGATGAAACAAGCTGTACAACACTGCGATTGTGTGCGCAGCTTGCCAACTGAGAGTACCTGACCACTCTCCTGCCTTTTCTATTCACATGAACATTCGATTGCAAGCTGTGTTGGACAACTTTCTTTCTCTTCTTGCAAGACACTCGGCAGACCTCCGTGCAGCTTCTAGAACACGATGGGAGATGTTTTTTGTGCTGGCACAGTTTCTCCTTGGCAGACAGAGTGGAAAAGCTTTTTGCTAAGATGTAGACTAGAAGAGAGGCTAAAGACGAAGGTATGGTGCTCTGCAGAGCTAATCACAGCTCCCGGGCTCTTTCGGCAGAAGGCGCACACCGCAGAGCACTGTGAGCGGCAGAATCGTCTTTGCGCGAAGAAGCAGCTTCTTCGTCTCCGGGAGCCCGAGAGAGCGGCAGCTTCGCTAAGGTGATGAAACAAGCTGTACAACACTGCGATTGTGTGCGCAGCTTGCCAACTGAGAGAAAACAGTACCTGACCACTCTCCTGCCTTTTCTATTCACATGAACATTCGATTGCAAGCTGTTTTGGACAACTTTCTTTCATTTCTGGCAAAACACTCGGCAGACCTCCGTGCAGCCTCTAGAACACAATGGGAGATGTTTTTTGTGCTGGCACAGTTTCGCCTAGCCAGACAGAGTGGAAAAGCTTTTTGCTATGATGTAGACGAGAAGAGAGGCTAAAGACGAAGGCACGGTGCTCTGCAGAGCGAAGCACATCTCCCGGGCCTCTTTCGGCAGAAGGCGCACACCGCAGAGCACTGTGAGTGGCAGAATCGTCTTTGCGCGAAGAAGCAGCTTCTTCGTCTCCGGGAGCCGGAGAGAGCGGCAGCTTCGCAAAGGTGATGAAACAAGCTGTACAACACTGCGATTGTGTGCGCAGCTTACCAACTGAGAGAAAACAGTACCTGACCACTCTCCTGCCTTTTCTATTCACATGAACATTCGATTGCAAGCTGTTTTGGACAACTTTCTTTCTCTTCTTGCAAAACACTCGGCAGACCTCCATGCAGCCTCTAGAACACGATGGGAGATGTTTTTTGTGCTGGCACAGTTTCTCCTTGCCAGACAGAGTGGAAAAGCTTTTTGCTAAGATGTAGACGAGAAGAGAGGCTAAAAACGAAGGTACGGTGCTCTTCAGAGCTAAGCACCGCTCCCGGGCCTCTTTCGGCAGAAGACGCACACCGCAGAGCACTGTGAGCGGCAGAATCGTCTTTGCGCGAAGAAGCAGCTTCTTCGTCTCCGGGAGCCGGAGAGAGCGGCAACTTCGCAAAGGTGATGAAACAAGCTGTACAACACTGCGATTGTGTGCGCAGCTTTCCGACTGAGAGAAAACAGTACCTGACCACTCTCCTGCCTTTTCTATTCACATGAACATTCGATTGCAAGCTGTTTTGGACAACTTTCTTTCTCTTCTTGCAAAACACTCGGCAGACCTCCGTGCAGCCTCTAGAACACGATGGGAGATGTTTTTTGTGCTGGCACAGTTTCTCCTTGCCAGACAGAGTGGAAAAGCTTTTTGCTAAGATGTAGACGAGAAGAGAGGCTAAAGACGAAGGTACGGATCTCTGCAGAGCTAAGCACCGCTCCCGGACGTCTTTCGGCAGAAGGCGCACACCGCAGAGCACTGTGAGCGGCAGAATCGTCTTTGCGCGAAGAAGCAGCTTCTTCGTCTCCGGGAGCCGGAGAGAGCGGCAGCTTCGCAAAGGTGATGAAACAAGCTGTACAACACTGCGATTGTGTGCGCAGCTTGCCAACTGAGAGAAAACAGTACCTGACCACTCTCCTGCCTTTTCTATTCACATGAACATTCGATTGCAAGCTGTTTTGGACAACTTTCTTTCTCTTCTTGCAAAACACTCGGCAGACCTCCGTGCAGCTTCTAGAACACGATGGGAGATGTTTTCTGTGCTGGCACAGTTTCTCCTTGCCAGACAGAGTGGAAAAGCTTTTTGCTGAGATGTAGACGAGAAGAGAGGCTAAAGACGAAGGTACGGTGCTCTGCAGAGCTAAGCACAGCTCCCGGACCTCTTTCGGCAGAAGACACACACCGCAGAGCACTGTGAGCGGCAGAATCGTCTTTGCGCGAAGAAGCAGCTTCTTCGTCTCCGGGAGCCGGAGAGAGCGGCAGCTTCGCAAAGGTGATGAAACAAGCTGTACAACACTGCGATTGTGTGCGCAGCTTGCAAACTGAGAGATAACAGTACCTGACCACTCTTCTGCCTTTTCTATTCACATGAACATTCGATTGCAAGTTGTTTTGGACAACTTTCTTTCTCTTCTTGCAAAACACTCGGCAGACCTCCGTGCAGCCTCTAGAACCGATGGGAGATGATTTTTGTGCTGGCACAGTTTCTCCCTTCCAGACTGAGTGGAAAAGCTTTTTGCTGAGATGTAGACGAGAAGAGAGGCTAAAGACGAAGGTACGGTGCTCTGCAGAGGTAAGCAACGCTCCCGGACCTCTTTCGGCAGAAGGCGCACACCGGAGAGCACTGTGAGCGGCAGAATCGTCTTTGCGCGAAGAAGCAGCTTCTTCGCCTCCGGGAGCCGGAGAGAGCGGCAGCTTCGCAAAGGTGGTGAAACAAGCTGTACAACACTACGATTGTGTGCGCAGCTTGCCAACTGAGAGAAAACAGTACCTGACCACTCTCCTGCCTTTTCTATTCACATGAACATTCGATTGCAAGTTGTTTTGGACAACTTTCTTTCTCTTCTTGCAAAACACTCGGCAGACCTCCGTGCAGCCTCTAGAACACGATGGGAGATGTTTTCTGTGCTGGCAAAGTTTCTCCTTGCCAGACAGAGTGGAAAAGCATTTTGCTAAGATGTAGACGAGAAGAGAGGCTAAAGACGAAGGTACGGTGCTCTGCAGAGCGAAGTACCGCTCCCGGACCTCTTTCGGCAGAAGGCGCACACCGGCTAGCACTGTGAGCGGCAGAATCGTCTTTGCGCGAAGAAGCAGCTTCTTCGTCTCCGGGAGCCGGAGAGAGCGGCAGCTTCGCAAAGGTGATGAAACAAGCTGTACAACACTACGATTGTGTGCGCAGCTTGCCAACTGAGAGAACAGTACCTGACCACTCTCCTGCCTTTTCTATTCACATGAACATTCGATTGGAAGTTGTTTTGGACAACTTTCTTTCTCTTCTTGCAAAACACTCGGCAGACCTCCGTGCAGCCTCTAGAACCGATGGGAGATGATTTTTGTGCTGGCACAGTTTCTCCCTTCCAGACAGAGTGGAAAAGCTTTTTGCTGAGATGTAGACGAGAAGAGAGGCTAAAGACGAAGGTACGGAGCTCTGCAGAGGTAAGCAACGCTCCCGGACCTCTTTCGGCAGAAGGCGCACACTGGAGAGCACTGTGAGCGGCAGAATCGTCTTTGCGCGAAGAAGCAGCTTCTTCGCCTCCGGGAGCCGGAGAGAGCTGCAGCTTCGCAAAGGTGATGAAACAAGCTGTACAACACTACGATTGTGTGCGCAGCTTGCCAACTGAGAGAAAACAGTACCTGACCACTCTCCTGCCTTTTCTATTCACATGAACATTCGATTGCAAGTTGTTTTGGACAACTTTCTTTCTCTTCTTGCAAAACACTCGGCAGACCTCCGTGCAGCCTCTAGAACCGATGGGAGATGTTTTTTGTGCTGGCACAGTTTCTCCCTTCCAGACAGAGTGGAAAAGCTTTTTGCTGAGATGTAGACGAGAAGAGAGGCTAAAGACGAAGGTACGGTGCTCTGCAGAGCTAAGCACAGCTCCCGGACCTCTTTCGGCAGAAGGCGCACACCGCAGAGCACTGTGAGCGGCAGAATCGTCTTTGCGCGAAGAAGCAGCTTCTTCGTCTCCGGGAGCCGGAGAGAGCGGCAACTTCGCAAAGGTGATGAAACAAGCTGTACAACACTGCGATTGTGTGCGCAGCTTGCCAACTGAGAGTACCTGACCACTCTCCTGCCTTTTCTATTCACATGAACATTCGATTGCAAGCTGTGTTGGACAACTTTCTTTCTCTTCTTGCAAGACACTCTGCAGACCTCCGTGCAGCTTCTAGAACACGATGGGAGATGTTTTTTGTGCTGGCACAGTTTCTCCTTGTCAGACAGAGTGGAAAAGCTTTTTGCTAAGATGTAGACGAGAAGAGAGGCTAAAGACGAAGGTATGGTGCTCTGCAGAGCTAATCACAGCTCCCGGGCTCATTCGGCAGAAGGCGCACACCGCAGAGCACTGTGAGCGGCAGAATCGTCTTTGCGCGAAGAAGCAGCTTCTTCGTCTCCGGGAGCCGGAGAGAGCGGCAGCTTCGCAAAGGTGATGAAACAAGCTGTACAACACTGCGATTGTGTGCGCAGCTTGCAAACTGAGAGATAACAGTACCTGACCACTCTTCTGCCTTTTCTATTCACATGAACATTCGATTGCAAGCTGTTTTGGACAACTTTCTTTCTCTTCTTGCAAAACACTCGGCAGACCTCCGTGCAGCCTCTAGAACACGATGGGAGATGTTTTCTGTGCTGGCCAAGTTTCTCCTTGCCAGACAGGGTGGAGAAGCATTTTGCTAAGATGTAAACGAGAAGAGAGGCTAAAGACAAAGGTACGGTGCTCTGCAGAGCTTAGCACCGCTCACGGACCTCTTTCGGCAGAAGGCGCACACCGCAGAGCACTGTGAGCGGCAGAATCGTCTTTGCGCGAAGAAGCAGCTTCTTCGTCTCCGGGAGCAACAGAGAGCGGCAACTTCGCAAAGGTGATGAAACAAGCACTACAACACTGCGATTGTGTGCGCTGCTTGCCAACTGAGAGAAAACAGTACCTGACAACTCTCCTGCCTTTTCTATTCACATGAACATTCGATTGCAAGCTGTTTTGGACAACTTTCTTTCTCTTCTTGCAAAACACTCGGCAGACCTCCGTGCAGCCTCTAGAACACGATGGGAGATGTTTTGTGTGCTGGCACAGTTTCTCCTTGCCAGACAGAGTGGAAAAGCTTTTTGCTAAGATGTAGACGAGAAGAGAGGCTAAAGACGAAGGTACGGTGCTCTGCAGAGCTAAGCACAGCTCCCGGGCCTCTTTCGGCAGAAGGCGCACACCGCAGAGCACTGTGAGCGGCAGAATCGTCTTTGCGCGAAGAAGCCGCTTCTTCGTCTCCGGGAGCCGGAGAGAGCGGCAACTTAGCAAAGGTGATGAAACAAGCTGTACAACACTGCGATTGTGTGCGCAGCTTGCCAAGTGAGAGAAAAGAGTACCAGACCACTCTCCTGCCTTTTCTATTCACATGAACATTCGATTGCAAGCTGTTTTGGACAACTTTCTTTCTCTTCTTGCAAAACACTCCGCAGACCTCCGTGCAGCTTCTAGAACACGATGGGAGATGTTTTCTGTGCTGGCAAAGTTTCTCCTTGCCAGACAGAGTGGAAAAGCTTTTTGCTAAGATGTAGACGTGAAGAGAGGCTAAAGACGAAGGTACGGTGCTCTGCAGAGCTAAGCACCTCTCCCGGACCTCTTTCGGCAGAAGGCGCACACCGCAGAGCACTGTGAGCGGCAGAATCGTCTTTGCGCGAAGAAGCAGCTTCTTCGTCTCCGGGAGCCGGAGAGAGCGGCAACTTCGCAAAGGTGATGAAACAAGCTGTACAACACTGCGATTGTGTGCGCAGCTTGCCGACTGAGAGAAAACAGTACCTGACCACTCTCCTGCCTTTTCTATTCACATGAACATTCGATTGCAAGCTGTTTTGGACAACTTTCTTTCTCTTCTTGCAAAACACTCGGCAGACCTCCGTGCAGCCTCTAGAACACGATGGGAGATGTTTTCTGTGCTGGCACAGTTTCTCCTAGCCAGACAGAGTGGAAAAGCTTTTTGCTAAGATGTAGACGAGAAGAGAGACTAAAGACGAAGGCACGGTGCTCTGCAGAGCTAAGCACCGCTCCCGGACGTCTTTCGGCAGAAGGCGCACACCGCAGAGCACTGTGAGCGGCAGAATCGTCTTTGCGCGAAGAAGCAGCATCTTCACCTCCGGGAGCCGGCGAGAATGGCAGCTTCGCAAAGGTGATGAAACAAGCTGTACAACACTGCGATTGTGTGCGCAGCTTGCCGACTGAGAGAAAACAGTACCTGACCACTCTCCTGCCTTTTCTATTCACATGAACATTCGATTGCAAGCTGTTTTGGACAACTTTCTTTCTCTTCTTGCAAAACACTCGGCAGACCTCCGTGCAGCTTCTAGAACACGATGGGAGATGTTTTTTGTGCTGGCACAGTTTCTCCTTGCCAGACAGAGTGGAAAAGCTTTTTGCTAAGATGTAGACGAGAAGAGAGGCTAAAGACGAAGGTACGGATCTCTGCAGAGCTAAGCACCGCTCCCGGGCCTCTTTCGGCAGAAGGCGCACACCGCAGAGCACTGTCAGCGGCAGAATCGTCTTTGCGCGAAGAAGCAGCTTCTTCGTCTCCGGGAGCCGGAGAGAGCGGCAGCTTCGCAAAGGTGATGAAACAAGCTGTACAACACTGCGATTGTGTGCGCAGCTTGCCGACTGAGAGAAAACAGTACCTGACCACTCTCCTGCCTTTTCTATTCACATGAACATTCGATTGCAAGCTGTTTTGGACAACTTTCTTTCTCTTCTTGCAAAACACTCGGCAGACCTCCGTGCAGCTTCTAGAACACGATGGGAGATGTTTTCTGTGCTGGAAAATTTTCTCCTGGCCAGACAGAGTGGAAAAGCTTTTTGCTAAGATGTAGACGAGAAGAGAGGCTAAAGACGAAGGTACGGTGCTCTGCAGAGCTTAGCACCGCTCCCGGGCCTCTTTCGGCAGAAAGCGCACACCGCAGAGCACTGTGAGCGGCAGAATCGTCTCTGCGCGAAGAAGCAGCTTCTTCGTCTCCGGGAGCCGGAGAGAGCGGCAGCTTCGCAAAGGTGATGAAACAAGCTGTACAACACTGCGATTGTGTGCGCAGCTTGCCAACTGAGAGAAAACAGCACCTGACAACTCTCCTGCCTTTTCTATTCACATGAACATTCGATTGCAAGCTGTTTTGGACAACTTTCTTTCTCTTCTTGCAAAACAGTCTGCAGACCTCCGTGCAGCTTCTACAACACGATGGGAGATGTTTTCTGTGCTGGCACAGTTTCTCCTAGCCAGACAGAGTGGAAAAGCTTTTTGCTAAGATGTAGACGAGAAGAGAGGCTAAAGACGAAGGTACGGTGCTCTGCAGAGCTTAGCACCGCTCCCGGACCTCTTTCGGCAGAAGGCGCACACCACAGAGCACTGTGAGCGGCAGAATCGTCTTTGCGCGAAGAAGCAGCTTCTTCGTCTCCCGGAGCCAGAGAGAGCGGCAACTTGGCAAAGGTGATGAAACAAGCTCTACAACACTGCGATTGTGTGCGCAGCTTGCCAACTGAGAGAAAACAGTACCTGACCACTCTCCTGCCTTTTCTATTCACATGAACATTCGATTGCAAGCTGTTTTGGACAACTTTCTTTCTCTTCTTGCAAAACACTCGGCAGACCTCCGTGCAGCCTCTAGAACACGATGGGAGATGTTTTCTGTGCTGGCACAGTTTCTCCTAGCCAGACAGAGTGGAAAAGCTTTTTGCTAAGATGTAGACGAGAAGAGAGACTAAAGACGAAGGCACGGTGCTCTGCAGAGCTAAGCACCGCTCCCGGACGTCTTTCGGCTGAAGGCGCACACCGCAGAGCACTGTGAGCGGCAGAATCGTCTTTGCGCGAAGAAGCAGCATCTTCACCTCCGGGAGCCTGAGAGAATGGCAGCTTCGCAAACGTGATGAAACAAGCTGTACAACACTGCGATTGTGTGCGCAGCTTGCCGACTGAGAGAAAACAGTACCTGACCACTCTCCTGCCTTTTCTATTCACATGAACATTCGATTGCAAGCTGTTTTGGACAACTTTCTTTCTCTTCTTGCAAAACACTCGGCAGACCTCCGTGCAGCTTCTAGAACACGATGGGAGATGTTTTTTGTGCTGGCACAGTTTCTCCTTGCCAGACAGAGTGGAAAAGCTTTTTGCTAAGATGTAGACGAGAAGAGAGGCTAAAGACGAAGGTACGGATCTCTGCAGAGCTAAGCACCGCTCCCGGGCCTCTTTCGGCAGAAGGCGCACACCGCAGAGCACTGTCAGCGGCAGAATCGTCTTTGCGCGAAGAAGCAGCTTCTTCGTCTCCGGGAGCCGGAGAGAGCGGCAGCTTCGCAAAGGTGATGAAACAAGCTGTACAACACTGCGATTGTGTGCGCAGCTTGCCGACTGAGAGAAAACAGTACCTGACCACTCTCCTGCCTTTTCTATTCACATGAACATTCGATTGCAAGCTGTTTTGGACAACTTTCTTTCTCTTCTTGCAAAACACTCGGCAGACCTCCGTGCAGCTTCTAGAACACGATGGGAGATGTTTTCTGTGCTGGAAAATTTTCTCCTGGCCAGACAGAGTGGAAAAGCTTTTTGCTAAGATGTAGACGAGAAGAGAGGCTAAAGACGAAGGTACGGTGCTCTGCAGAGCTTAGCACCGCTCCCGGGCCTCTTTCGGCAGAAAGCGCACACCGCAGAGCACTGTGAGCGGCAGAATCGTCTCTGCGCGAAGAAGCAGCTTCTTCGTCTCCGGGAGCCGGAGAGAGCGGCAGCTTCGCAAAGGTGATGAAACAAGCTGTACAACACTGCGATTGTGTGCGCAGCTTGCCAACTGAGAGAAAACAGCACCTGACAACTCTCCTGCCTTTTCTATTCACATGAACATTCGATTGCAAGCTGTTTTGGACAACTTTCTTTCTCTTCTTGCAAAACAGTCTGCAGACCTCCGTGCAGCTTCTACAACACGATGGGAGATGTTTTCTGTGCTGGCACAGTTTCTCCTTGCCAGACAGAGTGGAAATGCTTTTTGCTAAGATGTAGACGAGAAGAGAGGCTAAAGACGAAGGTACGGTGCTCTGCAGAGCTTAGCACCGCTCCCGGACCTCTTTCGGCAGAAGGCGCACACCACAGAGCACTGTGAGCGGCAGAATCGTCTTTGCGCGAAGAAGCAGCTTCTTCGTCTCCCGGAGCCAGAGAGAGCGGCAACTTGGCAAAGGTGATGAAACAAGCTCTACAACACTGCGATTGTGTGCGCAGCTTGCCAACTGAGAGAAAACAGTACCTGACCACTCTCCTGCCTTTTCTATTCACATGAACATTCGATTGCAAGCTGTTTTGGACAACTTTCTTTCTCTTCTTGCAAAACACTCGGCAGACCTCCGTGCAGCCTCTAGAACACGATGGGTGATGTTTTCTGTGCTGGCACAGTTTCTCCTAGCCAGACAGAGTGGAAAAGCTTTTTGCTAAGATGTAGACGAGAAGAGAGACTAAAGACGAAGGCACGGTGCTCTGCAGAGCTAAGCACCGCTCCCGGACGTCTTTCGGCAGAAGGCGCACACCGCAGAGCACTGTGAGCGGCAGAATCGTCTTTGCGCGAAGAAGCAGCATCTTCACCTCCGGGAGCCTGAGAGAATGGCAGCTTCGCAAACGTGATGAAACAAGCTGTACAACACTGCGATTGTGTGCGCAGCTTGCCGACTGAGAGAAAACAGTACCTGACCACTCTCCTGCCTTTTCTATTCACATGAACATTCGATTGCAAGCTGTTTTGGACAACTTTCTTTCTCTTCTTGCAAAACACTCGGCAGACCTCCGTGCAGCTTCTAGAACACGATGGGAGATGTTTTTTGTGCTGGCACAGTTTCTCCTTGCCAGACAGAGTGGAAAAGCTTTTTGCTAAGATGTAGACGAGAAGAGAGGCTAAAGACGAAGGTACGGATCTCTGCAGAGCTAAGCACCGCTCCCGGGCCTCTTTCGGCAGAAGGCGCACACCGCAGAGCACTGTCAGCGGCAGAATCGTCTTTGCGCGAAGAAGCAGCTTCTTCGTCTCCGGGAGCCGGAGAGAGCGGCAGCTTCGCAAAGGTGATGAAACAAGCTGTACAACACTGCGATTGTGTGCGCAGCTTGCCAACTGAGAGAAAACAGTACCTGACCACTCTCCTGCCTTTTCTATTCACATGAACATTCGATTGCAAGCTGTTTTGGACAACTTTCTTTCTCTTCTTGCAAAACACTCGGCAGACCTCCATGCAGCCTCTAGAACACGATGGGAGATGTTTTTTGTGCTGGCACAGTTTCTCCTTGCCAGACAGAGTGGAAAAGCTTTTTGCTAAGATGTAGACGAGAAGAGAGGCTAAAGACGAAGGTACGGTGCTCTTCAGAGCTAAGCACCGCTCCCGGGCCTCTTTCGGCAGAGGACGCACACCGCAGAGCATTGTGAGCGGCAGAATCGTCTTTGCGCGAAGAAGCAGCTTCTTCGTCTCCGGGAGCCGGAGAGAGCGGCAACTTCGCAAAGGTGATGAAACAAGCTGTACAACACTGCGATTGTGTGCGCAGTTTTCCGACTCAGAGAAAACAGTACCTGACCACTCTCCTGCCTTTTCTATTCACATGAACATTCGATTGCAAGCTGTTTTGGACAACTTTCTTTCTCTTCTTGCAAAACACTCGGCAGACCTCCGTGCAGCCTCTAGAACACGATGGGAGATGTTTTTTGTGCTGGCACAGTTTCTCCTTGCCAGACAGAGTGGAAAAGCTTTTTGCTAAGATGTAGACGAGAAGAGAGGCTAAAAACGAAGGTACGGTGCTCTTCAGAGCTAAGCACCGCTCCCGGGCCTCTTTCGGCAGAAGACGCACACCGCAGAGCACTGTGAGCGGCAGAATCGTCTTTGCGCGAAGAAGCAGCTTCTTCGTCTCCGGGAGCCGGAGAGAGCGGCAGCTTCGCAAAGGTGATGAAACAAGATGTACAACACTGCGATTGTGTGCGCAGCTTGCCAACTGAGAGAAAACAGTACCTGACCACTCTCCTGCCTTTTCTATTCACATGAACATTCGATTGGAAGCTGTTTTGGACAACTTTCTTTCTCTTCTTGCAAAACACTCGGCAGACCTCCGTGCAGTCTCTAGAACACGATGGGAGATGTTTTCTGTGCTGGCACAGTTTCTCCTTGCCAGACAGAGTGGAAAAGATTTGCTGAGATGTAGACGAGAAGAGAGGCTAAAGACGAAGGTACGGTGCTCTGCAGAGCTAAGCACAGCTCCCGGACCTCTTTCGGCAGAAGACACACACCGCAGAGCACTGTGAGCGGCAGAATCGTCTTTGCGCGAAGAAGCAGCTTCTTCGTCTCCGGGAGCCGGAGAGAGCGGCAGCTTCGTAAAGGTGATGAAACAAGCTGTACAACACTGCGATTGTGTGCGCAGCTTGCCAACTGAGAGATAACAGTACCTGACCACTCTTCTGCCTTTTCTATTCACATGAACATTCGATTGCAAGCTGTTTTGGACAACTTTCTTTCTCTTCTTGCAAAACACTCGGCAGACCTCCGTGCAGCCTCTAGAACACGATGGGAGATGTTTTCTGTGCTGGCCAAGTTTCTCCTTGCCAGACAGTGTGGAAAAGCATTTTGCTAAGATGTAAACGAGAAGAGAGGCTAAAGACGAAGGTACGGTGCTCTGCAGAGCTTAGCACCGCTCACGGACCTCTTTCGGCAGAAGGCGCACACCGCAGAGCACTGTGAGCGGCAGAATCGTCTTTGCGCGAAGAAGCAGCTTCTTCGTCTCCGGGAGCCACAGAGAGCGGCAACTTCGCAAAGGTGATGAAACAAGCTGTACAACACTGCGATTGTGTGCGCTGCTTGCCAACTGAGAGAAAACAGTACCTGACCACTCTCCTGCCTTTTCTATTCACATGAACATTCGATTGCAAGCTGTTTTGGACAACTTTCTTTCTCTTCTTGCAAAACACTCGGCAGACCTCCGTGCAGCCTCTAAAACACGATGGGAGATGTTTTCTGTGCTGGCACAGTTTCTCCTTGCCAGACAGAGTGGAAAAGCTTTTTGCTAAGATGTAGACGAGAAGAGAGGCTAAAGACGAAGGTACGGTGCTCTGCAGAGCTAAGCACAGCTCCCGGACCTCTTTCGGCAGAAGGCTCACACTGCAGAGCACTGTGAGCGGCAGAATCGTCTTTGCGCGAAGAAGCCGCTTCTTCGTCTCCGGGAGCCGGAGAGAGCGGCAACTTCGCAAAGGTGATGAAACAAGCTGTACAACACTGCGATTGTGTGCGCAGCTTGCCAAGTGAGAGAAAACAGTACCTGACCACTCTCCTGCCTTTTCTATTCACATGAACATTCGATTGCAAGCTGTTTTGGACAACTTTCTTTCTCTTCTTGCAAAACATTCGGCAGACCTCTGTGCAGCTTCTAGAACACGATGGTAGATGTTTTCTGTGCTGGCAAAGTTTCTCCTTGCCAGACAGAGTGGAAAAGCTTTTTGCTAAGATGTAGACGAGAAGAGAGGCTAAAGACGAAGGTACGGTGCTCTGCAGAGCTAAGCACCTCTCCCGGGCCTCTTTCGGCAGAAGGCGCACACCGCAGAGCACTGTGAGCGGCAGAATCGTCTTTGCGCGAAGAAGCAGCTTCTTCGTCTCCGGGAGCCGGAGAGAGCGGCAGCTTCGCAAAGGTGATGAAACAAGCTGTACAACACTGCGATTGTGTGCGCAGCTTGCCGACTGAGAGAAAACAGTACCTGACCACTCTCCTGCCTTTTCTATTCACATGAACATTCGATTGCAAGCTGTTTTGGACAACTTTCTTTCTCTTCTTGCAAAACACTCGGCAGACCTCCGTGCAGCCTCTAGAACACGATGGGAGATGATTTCTGTGCTGGCACAGTTTCTCCTAGCCAGACAGAGTGGAAAAGCTTTTTGCTAAGATGTAGACGAGAAGAGAGACTAAAGACGAAGGCACGGTGCTCTGCAGAGCTAAGCACTGCTCCCGGACCTCTTTCGGCAGAAGGCGCACACCGCAGAGCACTGTGAGCGGCAGAATCGTCTTTGCGCGAAGAAGCAGCATCTTCATCTCCGGGAGCCGGAGAGAATGGCAGCTTCGCAAAGGTGATGAAACAAGCTGTACAACACTGCGATTGTGTGCGCAGCTTGCCGACTGAGAGAAAAGAGTACCTGACAACTCTCCTGCCTTTTCTATTCACATGAACATTCGATTGCAAGCTGTTTTGGACAGCTTTCTTTCTCTTCTTGCAAAACACTCGGCAGACCTCCGTGCAGCTTCTAGAACACGATGGGAGATGTTTTTTGTGCTGGCACAGTTTCTCCTCGCCAGACAGAGTGGAAAAGCTTTTTGCTAAGATGTAGACGAGAAGAGAGGCTAAAGACGAAGGTACGGTGCTCTGCAGAGCTAAGCACCGCTCCCGGAACTCTTTCGGCAGATGCCGCACACCGCAGAGCACTGTCAGCGGCAGAATCGTCTTTGCGCGAAGAAGCAGCTTCTTCGTCTCCGGGAGCCGGAGAGAGCGGCAGCTTCGCAAAGGTGATGAAACAAGCTGTACAACACTGCGATTGTGTGCGCAGCTTGCCGACTGAGAGAAAACAGTACCTGACCACTCTCCTGCCTTTTCTATTCACATGAACATTCGATTGCAAGCTGTTTTGGACAACTTTCTTTCTCTTCTTGCAAAACACTCGGCAGACCTCCGTGCAGCTTCTAGAACACGATGGTAGATGTTTTCTGTGCTGGAAAAGTTTCTCCTGGCCAGACAGAGTGGAAAAGCTTTCTGCTAAGATGTAGACGAGAAGAGAGGCTAAAGACGAAGGTACGGTGCTCTGCAGAGCTTAGCACCGCTTCCGGACCTCTTTCGGCAGAAGGCGCACACCGCAGAGCACTGTGAGCGGCAGAATCGTCTTTGCGCGAAGAAGCAGCTTCTTCGTCTCCGGGAGCCGGAGAGAGCGGCAACTTCGCAAAGGTGATGAAACAAGCTGTACAACACTGCGATTGTGTGCGCAGCTTGCCGACTGAGAGAAAACAGTACCTGACCACTCTCCTGCCTTTTCTATTCACATGAACATTCGATTGGAAGCTGTTTTGGACAACTTTCTTTCACTTCTTGCAAAACACTCGGCAGACCTCCGTGCAGCCTCTAGAGCACGATGGGAGGTGTTTTTTGTGCTGGCACAGTTTCTCCTTGCCAGACAGAGTGGAAAAGCTTTTTGCTAAGATGTAGACGAGAAGAGAGGCTAAAGACGAAGGCACGGTGCTCTGCAGAGCTTAGCACCGCTCCCGGACCTCTTTCGGCAGAAGGCGCACACCGCAGAGCACTGTGAGCGGCAGAATCGTCTTTGCGCGAAGAAGCAGCTTCTTCGTCTCCGGGAGCCGGAGAGAGCGGCAGCTTCGCAAAGGTGATGAAACAAGCTGTACAACACTGCGATTGTGTGCGCAGCTTACCAACTGAGAGAAAACAGTACCTGACCACTCTCCTGCCTTTTCTATTCACATGAACATTCGATTGCAAGCTGTTTTGGACAACTTTCTTTCTCTTCTTGCAAAACACTCGGCAGACCACCGTGCAGCCTCTAGAACACGATGGGAGATGTTTTCTGTGCTGTCACAGTTTCTCCTTGCCAGACAGAGTGGAAAAGCTTTTTGCTAAGATGTAGACGAGAAGAGAAGCTAAAGACGAAGGTACGGTGCTCTGCAGAGCTTAGCACCTCTGCCGGACCTCTTTCGGCAGAAGGCGCACTCCAGAGAGCACTGTGAGCGGCAGAATCGTCTTTGCGCGAAGAAGCAGCTTCTTCGTCTCCGGGAGCCGGAGAGAGCGGCAACTTCGCAAAGGTGATGAAACAAGCTGTACAACACTGCGATTGTGTGCGCAGCTTGCCGACTGAGAGAAAACAGTAGATGACCACTTTCCTGCCTTTTCTATTCACATGAACATTCGATTGCAAGCTGTTTTGGACAACTTTCTTTCTCTTCTTGCAAAACACTCTGCAGACCTCCGTGCAGCCTCTAGAACACGATGGGAGATGTTTTCTGTGCTGGCACAGTTTCTCCTTGCCAGACAGAGTGGAAAAGCTTTTTGCTAGGATGTAGACGAGAAGAGAGGCTAAAGACGAAGGTACGGTGCTCTGCAGAGCTAAGCACCGCTCCCGGGCCTCTTTCGGCAGAAGGCGCACACCGTAGAGCACTGTGAGCGGCAGAATCGTCTTTGCGCGAAGAAGCAGCTTCTTCGTCTCCGGGAGCCGGAGAGAGCGGCAACTTCGCAAAGGTGATGAAACAAGCTGTACAACACTGCGATTGTGTGCGCAGCTTGCCAACTGAGAGAAAACAGTACCTGACCACTCTCCTGCCTTTTCTATTCACATGAACATTCGATTGCAAGCTGTTTTGGACAACTTTCTTTCGCTTCTTGCAAAACACTCGGCAGACCTCCGTGCAGCCTCTAGAACACGATGGGGGATGTTTTCTGTGCTGGCACAGCTTCTCCTGGCCAGACAGATTGGAAAAGCTTTTTGCTAAGATGTAGACGAGAAGAGAGGCTAAAGACGAAGGTACGGTGCTCTGCAGAGCTAAGCACCGCTGCCGGACCTCTTTCGGCAGAAGGCGCACACCGCAGAGCACTGTGAGCGGCAGAATCGTCTTTGCGCGAAGAAGCAGCTTCTTCGTCTCCGGGAGCCGGAGAGAGCGGCATCTTCACAAACGTGATGAAACAAGCTGTACAACACTGCGATTGTGTGCGCAGCTTGCCGACTGAGAGAAAACAGTACCTGACCACTCTCCTGCCTTTTCTATTCACATGAATATTCGATTGGAAGCTGTTTTGGACAACTTTCTTTCTCTTCTTGCAAAACACTCGGCAGACCTCCGTGCAGCTTCTAGAACACGATGGGAGATGTCTTCTGTGCTGGCAAAGTTTCTCCTTGCCAGACAGAGTGGAAAAGCTTTTTGCTAAGATGTAGACGAGAAGAGAGGCTAAAGACGAAGGTACGGTGCTCTGCAGAGCTTAGCACCGCTTCCGGACCTCATTCGGCAGAAGGCGCACACCGCAGAGCACTGTGAGCGGCAGAATCGTCTTTGCGCGAGGAAGCAGCTTCTTCGTCTCCGGGAGCCGGAGAGAGCGGCAACTTCGCAAAGGTGATGAAACAAGCTGTACAACACTGCGATTGTGTGCGCAGCTTGCCGACTGAGAGAAAACAGTACCTGACCACTCTCCTGCCTTTTCTATTCACATGAACATTCGATTGCAAGCTGTTTTGGACAACTTTCTTTCTCTTCTTGCAAAACACTCGGCAGACCTCCGTGCAGCCTCTAGAACACGATGGGAGATGTTTTTTGTGCTGGCACAGTTTCTCCTTGCCAGACAGAGTGGAAAAGCTTTTTGCTAAGATGTAGACGAGAAGAGAGGCTAAAGACGAAGGCACGGTGCTCTGCAGATCTAAGCACCGCTGCCGGACCTCTTTCGGCAGAAGGCGCACACCGCAGAGCACTGTGAGCGGCAGAATCGTCTTTGCGCGAAGAAGCAGCTTCTTCGTCTCCGGGAGCCGGAGAGAGCGGCAGCTTCGCAAAGGTGATGAAAGAAGCTGTACAACACTGCGATTGTGTGCGCAGCTTGCCGACTGAGAGAAAACAGTACCTGACCACTCTCCTGCCTTTTCTATTCACATGAACATTCGATTGCAAGCTGTTTTGGACAACTTTCTTTCTCTTCTTGCAAAACACTCGGCAGTCCACCGTGCAGCTTCTAGAACACGATGGGAGATGTTTTCTGTACTGGCACAGTTTCTCCTTGCCAGACAGAGTGGAAAAGCTTTTTGCTAAGATGTAGACGAGAAGAGAGGCTAAAGACGAAGGTACGGTGCTCTGCAGAGCTTAGCACCGCTGCCGGACCTCTTTCGGCAGAAGGCACACACCAGAGAGCACTGTGAGCGGCAGAATCGTCTTTGCGCGAAGAAGCAGCATCTTCATCTCCGGGAGTCGGAGAGAGCGGCAGCTTCACAAACGTGATGAAACAAGCTGTACAACACTGCGATTGTGTGCGCAGCTTGCCGACTGAGAGAAAACAGTACCTGACCACTCTCCTGCCTTTTCTATTCACATGAACATTCGATTGCAAGCTGTTTTGGACAACTTTCTTTCTCTTCTTGCAAAACACTCGGCAGACCTCCGTGCAGCTTCTAGAACACGATGGGAGATGTCTTCTCTGCTGGCGAAGTTTCTCCTTGCCCGACAGAGTGGAAAAGCTTTTTGCTAAGATGTAGACGAGAAGAGAGGCTAAAGACGAAGGTACGGTGCTCTGCAGAGCTTAGCACCGCTTCCGGACCTCTTTCGGCAGAAGGCGCACACCGCAGAGCACTGTGAGCGGCAGAATCGTCTTTGCGCGAGGAAGCAGCTTCTTCCTCTCCGGGAGCCGGAGAGAGCGGCAACTTCGCAAAGGTGATGAAACAAGCTGTACAACACTGCGATTGTGTGCGCAGCTTGCCGACTGAGAGAAAACAGTACCTGAGCACTCTCCTGCCTTTTCTATTCACATGAACATTCGATTGCAAGCTGTTTTGGACAACTTTCTTTCTCTTCTTGCAAAACACTCGGCAGTCCACCGTGCAGCTTCTAGAACACGATGGGAGATGTTTTCTGTGCTGGCACAGTTTCTCCTTGCCAGACAGAGTGGAAAAGCTTTTTGCTAAAATGTAGACGAGAAGAGAGGCTAAAGACGAAGGTACGGTGCTCTGCAGACCTTAGCACCGCTGCCGGACCTCTTTCGTCAGAAGGCGCACACCAGAGAGCACTGTGAGCGGCAGAATCGTCTTTGCGCGAAGAAGCAGCTTCTTCGTCTCCGGGAGCCGGAGAGAGCGTCAGCTTCGCAAAGGTGATGAAACAAGCTGTACAACACTGCGATTGTGTGCGCAGCTTGCCGACTGAGAGAAAACAGTACCTGACCACTCTCCTGCCTTTTCTATTCACATGAATATTCGATTGCAAGCTGTTTTGGACAACTTTCTTTCTCTTCTTGCAAAACACTCGGCAGACCTCCGTGCAGCCTCTAGAACACGATGGGAGATGTTTTTTGTGCTGGCACAGTTTCTCCTTGCAAGACAGAGTGGAAAAGCTTTTTGCTAAGATGTAGACGAGAAGAGAGGCTAAAGACGAAGGTACGGTGCTCTGCAGAGCTAAGCACCTCTCCCGGACCTCTTTCGGCAGAAGGCGCACACCGCAGAGCACTGTGAGCGGCAGAATCGTCGTTGCGCGAAGAAGCAGCATCTTCATCTCCGGGAGTCGGAGAGAGCGGCAGCTTCACAAACGTGATGAAACAAGCTGTACAACACTGCGATTGTGTGCGCAGCTTGCCGACTGAGAGAAAAAAGTACCTGACCACTCTCCTGCCTTTTCTATTCACATGAACATTCGATTGCAAGCTGTATTGGACAACTTTCTTTCTCTTCTTGCAAAACACTCTGCAGACCTCCGTGCAGCCTCTAGAACACGATGGGAGATGTTTTTTGTGCTGGCACAGTTTCTCCTAGCCAGACAGAGAGGAAAAGCTTTTTGCTAAGATGTAGACGAGAAGAGAGGCTAAAGACGAAGGTACGGTGATCTGCAGAGCTAAGCACCGCTGCCGGACCTCTGTCGGCAGAACGCGCACACCGCAGAGCACTGTGAGCGGCAGAATCGTCTTTGCGCGAAGAAGCAGCATCTTCATCTCAGGGAGCTGGAGAGAGCGGCAGCTCCGCAAAGGTGATGAAACAAGCTGTACAACACTGCGATTGTGTGCGCAGCTTGCCGACTGAGAGAAAACAGTACCTGACCACTCTCCTGCCTTTTCTATTCACATGAACATTCGATTGCTAGCTGTTTTGGACAACTTTCTTTCTCTTCTTGCAAAACACTCGGCAGACCTCCGTGCAGCTTCTAGAACACGATGGGAGATGTCTTCTGTGCTGGCAAAGTTTCTCCTTGCCAGACAGAGTGGAAAAGCTTTTTGCTAAGATGTAGACGAGAAGAGAGGCTAAAGACGAAGGTACGGTGCTCTGCAGAGCTTAGCACCGCTTCCGGACCTCTTTCGGCAGAAGGCGCACACCGCAGAGCACTGTGAGCGGCAGAATCGTCTTTGCGCGAAGAAGCAGCTTCTTCGTCTCCGGGAGCCGGAGAGAGCGGCAACTTCGCAAAGGTGATGAAACAAGCTGTACAACACTGCGATTGTGTGCGCAGCTTGCCGACTGAGAGAAAACAGTACCTGACCACTCTCCTGCCTTTTCTATTCACATGAACATTCGATTGGAAGCTGTTTTGGACAACTTTCTTTCTCTTCTTGCAAAACACTCGGCAGACCTCCGTGCAGCCTCTAGAACACGATGGGAGATGTTTTTTGTGCTGGCACAGTTTCTCCTTGCCAGACAGAGTGGAAAAGCTTTTTGCTAAGGTGTAGACGAGAAGAGAGGCTAAAGACGAAGGCACGGTGCTCTGCAGAGCTAAGCACCGCTGCCGGACCTCTTTCGGCAGAAGGCGCACACCGCAGAGCACTGTGAGCGGCAGAATCGTCTTTGCGCGAAGAAGCAGCTTCTTCGTCTCCGGGAGCCGGAGAGAGCGGCAGCTTCGCAAAGGTGATGAAAGAAGCTGTACAACACTGCGATTGTGTGCGCAGCTTGCCGACTGAGAGAAAACAGTACCTGACCACTCTCCTGCCTTTTCTATTCACATGAACATTCGATTGCAAGCTGTTTTGGACAACTTTCTTTCTCTTCTTGCAAAACACTCGGCAGTCCACCGTGCAGCTTCTAGAACACGATGGGAGATGTTTTCTGTACTGGCACAGTTTCTCCTTGCCAGACAGAGTGGAAAAGCTTTTTGCTAAGATGTAGACGAGAAGAGAGGCTAAAGACGAAGGTACGGTGCTCTGCAGAGCTTAGCACCGCTGCCGGACCTCTTTCGGCAGAAGGCACACACCAGAGAGCACTGTGAGCGGCAGAATCGTCTTTGCGCGAAGAAGCAGCATCTTCATCTCCGGGAGTCGGAGAGAGCGGCAGCTTCACAAACGTGATGAAACAAGCTGTACAACACTGCGATTGTGTGCGCAGCTTGCCGACTGAGAGAAAACAGTACCTGACCACTCTCCTGCCTTTTCTATTCACATGAACATTCGATTGCAAGCTGTTTTGGACAACTTTCTTTCTCTTCTTGCAAAACACTCGGCAGACCTCCGTGCAGCTTCTAGAACACGATGGGAGATGTCTTCTCTGCTGGCGAAGTTTCTCCTTGCCCGACAGAGTGGAAAAGCTTTTTGCTAAGATGTAGACGAGAAGAGAGGCTAAAGACGAAGGTATGGTGCTCTGCAGAGCTTAGCACCGCTTCCGGACCTCTTTCGGCAGAAGGCGCACACCGCAGAGCACTGTGAGCGGCAGAATCGTCTTTGCGCGAGGAAGCAGCTTCTTCCTCTCCGGGAGCCGGAGAGAGCGGCAACTTCGCAAAGGTGATGAAACAAGCTGTACAACACTGCGATTGTGTGCGCAGCTTGCCGACTGAGAGAAAACAGTACCTGAGCACTCTCCTGCCTTTTCTATTCACATGAACATTCGATTGCAAGCTGTTTTGGACAACTTTCTTTCTCTTCTTGCAAAACACTCGGCAGTCCACCGTGCAGCTTCTAGAACACGATGGGAGATGTTTTCTGTGCTGGCACAGTTTCTCCTTGCCAGACAGAGTGGAAAAGCTTTTTGCTAAAATGTAGACGAGAAGAGAGGCTAAAGACGAAGGTACGGTGCTCTGCAGACCTTAGCACCGCTGCCGGACCTCTTTCGGCAGAAGGCGCACACCAGAGAGCACTGTGAGCGGCAGAATCGTCTTTGCGCGAAGAAGCAGCTTCTTCGTCTCCGGGAGCCGGAGAGAGCGTCAGCTTCGCAAAGGTGATGAAACAAGCTGTACAACACTGCGATTGTGTGCGCAGCTTGCCGACTGAGAGAAAACAGTACCTGACCACTCTCCTGCCTTTTCTATTCACATGAATATTCGATTGCAAGCTGTTTTGGACAACTTTCTTTCTCTTCTTGCAAAACACTCGGCAGACCTCCGTGCAGCCTCTAGAACACGATGGGAGATGTTTTTTGTGCTGGCACAGTTTCTCCTTGCAAGACAGAGTGGAAAAGCTTTTTGCTAAGATGTAGACGAGAAGAGAGGCTAAAGACGAAGGTACGGTGCTCTGCAGAGCTAAGCACCTCTCCCGGACCTCTTTCGGCAGAAGGCGCACACCGCAGAGCACTGTGAGCGGCAGAATCGTCGTTGCGCGAAGAAGCAGCATCTTCATCTCCGGGAGTCGGAGAGAGCGGCAGCTTCACAAACGTGATGAAACAAGCTGTACAACACTGCGATTGTGTGCGCAGCTTGCCGACTGAGAGAAAAAAGTACCTGACCACTCTCCTGCCTTTTCTATTCACATGAACATTCGATTGCAAGCTGTATTGGACAACTTTCTTTCTCTTCTTGCAAAACACTCTGCAGACCTCCGTGCAGCCTCTAGAACACGATGGGAGATGTTTTTTGTGCTGGCACAGTTTCTCCTAGCCAGACAGAGAGGAAAAGCTTTTTGCTAAGATGTAGACGAGAAGAGAGGCTAAAGACGAAGGTACGGTGATCTGCAGAGCTAAGCACCGCTGCCGGACCTCTGTCGGCAGAACGCGCACACCGCAGAGCACTGTGAGCGGCAGAATCGTCTTTGCGCGAAGAAGCAGCATCTTCATCTCAGGGAGCTGGAGAGAGCGGCAGCTCCGCAAAGGTGATGAAACAAGCTGTACAACACTGCGATTGTGTGCGCAGCTTGCCGACTGAGAGAAAACAGTACCTGACCACTCTCCTGCCTTTTCTATTCACATGAACATTCGATTGCAAGCTGTTTTGGACAACTTTCTTTCTCTTCTTGCAAAACACTCGGCAGACCTCCGTGCAGCTTCTAGAACACGATGGGAGATGTCTTCTGTGCTGGCAAAGTTTCTCCTTGCCAGACAGAGTGGAAAAGCTTTTTGCTAAGATGTAGACGAGAAGAGAGGCTAAAGACGAAGGTACGGTGCTCTGCAGAGCTTAGCACCGCTTCCGGACCTCTTTCGGCAGAAGGCGCACACCGCAGAGCACTGTGAGCGGCAGAATCGTCTTTGCGCGAAGAAGCAGCTTCTTCGTCTCCGGGAGCCGGAGAGAGCGGCAACTTCGCAAAGGTGATGAAACAAGCTGTACAACACTGCGATTGTGTGCGCAGCTTGCCGACTGAGAGAAAACAGTACCTGACCACTCTCCTGCCTTTTCTATTCACATGAACATTCGATTGGAAGCTGTTTTGGACAACTTTCTTTCTCTTCTTGCAAAACACTCGGCAGACCTCCGTGCAGCCTCTAGAACACGATGGGAGATGTTTTTTGTGCTGGCACAGTTTCTCCTTGCCAGACAGAGTGGAAAAGCTTTTTGCTAAGATGTAGACGAGAAGAGAGGCTAAAGACGAAGGCACGGTGCTCTGCAGAGCTAAGCACCGCTGCCGGACCTCTTTCGGCAGAAGGCGCACACCGCAGAGCACTGTGAGCGGCAGAATCGTCTTTGCGCGAAGAAGCAGCTTCTTCGTCTCCGGGAGCCGGAGAGAGCGGCAGCTTCGCAAAGGTGATGAAACAAGCTGTACAACACTGCGATTGTGTGCGCAGCTTACCAACTGAGAGAAAACAGTACCTGACCACTCTCCTGCCTTTTCTATTCACATGAACATTCGATTGCAAGCTGTTTTGGACAACTTTCTTTCTCTTCTTGCAAAACACTCGGCAGACCTCCGTGCAGCCTCTAGAACCGATGGGAGATGTTTTTTGTGCTGGCACAATTTCTCCCTTCCAGACAGAGTGGAAAAGCTTTTTGCTCAGATGTAGACGAGAAGAGAGGCTAAAGACGAAGGTACGGTGCTCTGCAGAGGTAAGCCCCGCTGCCGGACCTCTTTCGGCAGAATGCGCACACCGCAGAGCACTGTGAGCGGCAGAATCGTCTTTGCGCGAAGAAGCAGCTTCTTCGTCTCCGGGAGCCGGAGAGAGCGGCAACTTCGCAAAGGTGATGAAACAAGCTGTACAACACTGCGATTGTGTGCGCAGCTTGCCGACTGAGAGAAAACAGTACCTGACCACTCTCCTGCCTTTTCTATTCACATGAACATTCGATTGCAAGCTGTTTTGGACAACTTTCGTTCTCTTCTTGCAAAACACTCGGCAGACCTCCGTGCAGCCTCTAGAACACGATGGGAGATGTTTTTTGTGCTGGCACAGTTTCTCCTTTCCAGACAGAGTGGAAAAGCTTTTTGCTAAGATGTAGACGAGAAGAGAGGCTAAAGACGAAGGTAAGGTGCTCTGCAGAGCTAAGCACCGCTCCCGGGCCTCTTTCGGCAGAAGGCTCACACCGCAGAGCACTGTGTGCGGCAGAATCGTCTTTGCGCGAAGAAGCGGCTTCTTCGCCTCCGGGAGCCGGAGAGAGCGGCAGCTTCGCAAAGGTGATGAAACAAGCTGTACAACACTGCGAATGTGTGCGCAGCTTGCCAAGTGAGAGAAAACAGTACCTGACCACTCTCCTGCCTTTTCTAGTCACATGAACATTCGATTGCAAGCTGTTTTGGACAACTTTCTTTCTCTTCTTGCAAAACACTCGGCAGACCTCCGTGCAGCCTCTAGAACACGATGGGAGATGTTTTCTGTGCTGGCACAGTTTCTCCTAGCCAGACAGAGTGGAAAAGCTTTTTGCTAAGATGTAGACGAGAAGAGAGGCTAAAGACGAAGGTACGGTGCTCTGCCGAGCTAAGCACAGCTCCCGGGCCTCTTTCGGCAGAAGACACACACTGCAGAGCACTGTGAGCGGCAGAATCGTCTTTGCGCGAAGAAGCAGCTTCTTCGTCTCCGGGAGCCGGAGAGAGCGGCAACTTCGCAAAGGTGATGAAACAAGCTGTGCAACACTGCGATTGTGTGCGCAGCTTGCCAACTGAGAGAAAACAGTACCTGACCACTCTCCTGCCTTTTCTATTCACATGAACATTCGATTGCAAGCTGTTTTGGACAACTTTCTTTCTCTTCTTGCAAAACACTCGGCAGACCTCCGTGCAGCCTCTAGAACACGATGGGAGATGTTTTGTGTGCTGGCACAGTTTCTCCTTGCCAGACAGAGTGGAAAAGCTTTTTGCTAAGATGTAGACGAGAAGAGAGGCTAAAGACGAAGGTACGGTGCTCTGCAGAGCTAAGCACCGCTCCCGGGCCTCTTTCGGCAGAAGGCGCACACCGCAGAGCACTGTGAGCGGCAGAATCGTCTTTGCGCGAAGAAGCAGCTTCTTCGCCTCCGGGAGCCGGAGAGAGCGGCAGCTTCGCAAAGGTGATGAAACAAGCTGTACAACACTGCGATTGTGTGCTCAGCTTGCCAACTGAGAGAAAACAGTACCTGACCACTCTCCTGCCTTTTCTATTCACATGAACATTCGATTGCAAGCTGTTTTGGACAACTATCTTTCTCTTCTTGCAAAACACTCGGCAGACCTCCGTGCAACCTCCAGAACACGATGGGAGATATTTTTTGTGCTGGCACAGTTTCTCCTAGCCAGACAGAGTGGAAAAGCTTTTTGCTAAGATGTATACGAGAAGAGAGGCTAAAGACGAAGGTACGGTTCTCTGCAGAGCTAAGCACCGCTGCTGGACCTCTTTCGGCAGAAGGCGCACACCGCAGATCCCTGTGAGCGGCAGAATCGTCTTTGCGCGAAGAAGCAGCTTCTTCGTCTTCGGGAGCCGGAGAGAGCGGCAGCTTCGCAAAGGTGATGAAACAAGCTGTACAACACTGCGATTGTGTGCGCAGCTTGCCGACTGAGAGAAAACAGTACCTGACCACTCTCCTACCTTTTCTATTCACATGAACATTCGATTGGAAGCTGTTTTGGACAACTTTCTTTCTCTTCTTGCAAAACACTCGGCAGACCTCCGTGCAGCCTCTAGAACACGATGGGAGATGTTTTCTGTGCTGGCACAGTTTCTCCTTGCCAGACAGAGTGGAAAAGCTTTTTGCTAAGATGTAGACGAGAAGAGAGGCTAAAGACGAAGGCACGGTGCTCTGCAGAGCTAAGCACCGCTGCCGGACCTCTTTCGGCAGAAGGCGCACACCGCAGAGCACTGTGAGCGGCAGAATCGTCTTTGCGCGAAGAAGCAGCTTCTTCGTCTCCGGGAGCCGGAGAGAGCGGCAGCTTCGCAAAGGTGATGAAACAAGCTGTACAACACTGCGATTGTGTGCGCAGCTTACCAACTGAGAGAAAACAGTACCTGACAGCTCTCCTGCCTTTTCTATTCACATGAACATTCGATTGCAAGCTGTTTTGGACAACTTTCTTTCTCTTCTTGCAAAACACTCGGCAGACCTCCGTGCAGCCTCTAGAACCGATGGGAGATGTTTTTTGTGCTGGCACAGTTTCTCCCTTCCAGACAGAGTGGAAAAGCTTTTTGCTGAGATGTAGACGAGAAGAGAGGCTAAAGACGAAGGTACGGTGCTCTGCAGAGGTAAGCCCCGCTGCCGGACCTCTTTCGGCAGAAGGCGCACACCGCAGAGCACTGTGAGCGGCAGAATCGTCTCTGCGCGAAGAAGCAGCTTCTTCGTCTCCGGGAGCCGGAGAGAGCGGCAACTTCGCAAAGGTGATGAAACAAGCTGTACAACACTGCGATTGTGTGCGCAGCTTGCCGACTGAGAGAAAACAGTACCTGACCACTCTTCTGCCTTTTCTATTCACATGAACATTCGATTGCAAGCTGTTTTGGACAACTTTCGTTCTCTTCTTGCAAAACACTCGGCAGACCTCCGTGCAGCCTCTAGAACACGATGGGAGATGTTTTTTTTGCTGGCACAGTTTCTCCTTTCCAGACAGAGTGGAAAAGCTTTTTGCTAAGAAGTAGACGAGAAGAGAGGCTAAATACGAAGGTAAGGTGCTCTGCAGAGCTAAGCACCGCTCCCGGGCCTCTTTCGGCAGAAGGCGCACACCGCAGAGCACTGTGTGCGGCAGAATCGTCTTTGCGCGAAGAAGCAGCTTCTTCGCGTCCGGGAGCCGGAGAGAGCGGCAGCTTCGCAA
Source organism: Melozone crissalis (assembly GCF_028551555.1). Lineage (NCBI taxonomy): Eukaryota > Metazoa > Chordata > Aves > Passeriformes > Passerellidae > Melozone > Melozone crissalis. Next base: position 189,161 of record NW_026535843.1, on the reverse strand, counting down.
AGGTGATGAAACAAGCTGTACAACACTGCGATTGTGTGCGCAGCTTGCCAAGTGAGAGAAAACAGTACCTGACCACTCTCCTGCCTTTTCTAGTCACATGAACATTCGTATGCAAGCTGTTTTGGACAACTTTCTTTCTCTTTTTGCAAAACACTCGGCAGACCTCCGTGCAGCCTCTAGAACACGATGGGAGATGTTTTCTGTGCTGGCACAGTTTCTCCTAGCCAGACAGAGTGGAAAAGCTTTTTGCTAAGATGTAGACGAGAAGAGAGGCTAAAGACGAAGGTACGGTGCTCTGCCGAGCTAAGCACAGCTCCCGGGCCTCTTTCGGCAGAAGACACACACTGCAGAGCACTGTGAGCGGCAGAATCGTCTTTGCGCGAAGAAGCAGCTTCTTCGTCTCCGGGAGCCGGAGAGAGCGGCAACTTCGCAAAGGTGATGAAACAAGCTGTGCAACACTGCGATTGTGTGCGCAGCTTGCCAACTGAGAGAAAACAGTACCTGACCACTCTCCTGCCTTTTCTATTCACATGAACATTCGATTGCAAGCTGTTTTGGACAACTTTCTTTCTCTTCTTGCAAAACACTCGGCAGACCTCCGTGCAGCCTCTAGAACACGATGGGAGATGTTTTTTGTGCTGGCACAGTTTCTCCTAGCCAGACAGAGTGGAAAAGCTTTTTGCTAAGATGTAGACGAGAAGAGAGGCTAAAGACGAAGGTACGGTGCTCTGCAGAGCTAAGCACCGCTCCCGGGCCTCTTTCGGCAGAAGGCGCACACCGCAGAGCACTGTGAGCGGCAGAATCGTCTTTGCGCGAAGAAGCAGCTTCTTCGCCTCCGGGAGCCGGAGAGAGCGGCAGCTTCGCAAAGGTGATGAAACAAGCTGTACAACACTGCGATTGTGTGCTCAGCTTGCCAACTGAGAGAAAACAGTACCTGACCACTCTCCTGCCTTTTCTATTCACATGAATATTCGATTGCAAGCTGTTTTGGACAACTATCTTTCTCTTCTTGCAAAACACTCGGCAGACCTCCGTGCAACCTCCAGAACACGATGGGAGATATTTTTTGTGCTGGCACAGTTTCTCCTAGCCAGACAGAGTGGAAAAGCTTTTTGCTAAGATGTATACGAGAAGAGAGGCTAAAGACGAAGGTACCGTGCTGTGCAGAGCTAAGCACCGCTGCTGGACCTCTTTCGGCAGAAGGCGCACACCGCAGAGCACTGTGAGCGGCAGAATCGTCTTTGCGCGAAGAAGCAGCTTCTTCGTCTCCGGGAGCCGGAGAGTGCGGCAGCTTCGCAAAGGTGATGAAACAAGCTGTACAACACTGCGATTGTGTGCGCAGCTTGCCGACTGAGAGAAAACAGTACCTGACCACTCTCCTGCCTTTTCTATTCACATGAACATTCGATTGCAAGCTGTTTTGGACAACTTTCTTTCTCTTCTTGCAAAACACTCGGCAGACTTCCGTGCAGCCTCTAGAACACGATGGGAGATGTTTTTTGTGCTGGCACAGTTTCTCCTTGCCAGACAGAGTGGAAAAGCTTTTTGCTAAGATGTAGACGAGAAGAGAGGCTAAAGACGAAGGTACGGTGCTCTGCAGAGCTAAGCACCGCTCCCGGGCCTCTTTCGGCAGAAGGCGCACACCGCAGAGCACTGTGAGCGGCAGAATCGTCTTTGCGCGAAGAAGCAGCTTCTTCGCCTCTGGGAGCCGGAGAGAGCGGCAGCTTCTCAAAGGTGATGAAACAAGCTGTACAACACTGCGATTGTGTGCGCAGCTTGCCGACTGAGAGAAAACAGTACCTGACCACTCTCCTGCCTTTTCTAGTCACATGAACATGCGATTGCAAGCTGTTTTGGACAACTTTCTTTCTCTTCTTGCAAAACACTCGGCAGACCTCCGTGCAGCCTCTAGAACACGATGGGAGATGTTTTCTGTGCTGGCACAGTTTCTCCTTGCCAGACAGAGTGGAAAAGCTTTTTGCTAAGATGTAGACGAGAAGAGAGGCTAAAGACGAAGGTACGGTGCTCTGCCGAGCTAAGCACAGTTCCCGGGCCTCTTTCGGCAGAAGACACACACTGCAGAGCACTGTGAGCGGCAGAATCGTCTTTGCGCGAAGAAGCAGCTTCTTCGTCTCCGGGAGCCGGAGAGAGCGGCAACTTCGCAAAGGTGATAAAACAAGCTGTGCAACACTGCGATTGTGTGCGCAGCTTGCCAACTGAGAGAAGACAGTACCTGACCACTCTCCTGCCTTTTCTATTCACATGAACATTCGATTGCAAGCTGTTTTGGACAACTTTCTTTCTCTTCTTGCAAAACACTCGGCAGACCTCCGTGCAGCCTCTAGAACACAATGGGAGATGTTTTTTGTGCTGGCACAGTTTCTCCTTGCCAGACAGAGTGGAAAAGCTTTTTGCTAAGATGTAGACGAGAAGAGAGGCTAAAGACGAAGGTACGGTGCTCTGCAGAGGTAAGCACCGCTCCCGGGCCTCTTTCGGCAGAAGACGCACACCGCAGAGCACTGTGAGCGGCAGAATCATCTTTGCGCGAAGAAGCAGCTTCTTCGTCTCCGGGAGCCGGAGAGAGCGGCAACTTCGCAAAGGTGATGAAACAAGGTGTACAACACTGCGATTGTGTGCGCAGCTTGCCGACTGAGAGAAAACAGTACCTGACCACTCTCCTGCCTTTTCTATTCACATGAATATTCGATTGCAAGCTGTTTTGGACAACTTTCTTTCTCTTCTTGCAAAACACTCGGCAGACCTCCGTGCAGCCTCTAGAACACGATGGGAGATGTTTTTTGTGCTGGCACAGTTTCTCCTTGCAAGACAGAGTGGAAAAGCTTTTTGCTAAGATGTAGACGAGAAGAGAGGCTAAAGACGAAGGTACGGTGCTCTGCAGAGCTAAGCACCTCTCCCGGACCTCTTTCGGCAGAAGGCGCACACCGCAGAGCACTGTGAGCGGCAGAATCGTCTTTGCGCGAAGAAGCAGCATCTTCATCTCCGGGAGTCGGAGAGAGCGGCAGCTTCACAAACGTGATGAAACAAGCTGTACAACACTGCGATTGTGTGCGCAGCTTGCCGACTGAGAGAAAACAGTACCTGACCACTCTCCTGCCTTTTCTATTCACATGAACATTCGATTGCAAGCTGTATTGGACAACTTTCTTTCTCTTCTTGCAAAACACTCTGCAGACCTCCGTGCAGCCTCTAGAACACGATGGGAGATGTTTTTTGTGCTGGCACAGTTTCTCCTAGCCAGACAGAGAGGAAAAGCTTTTTGCTAAGATGTAGACGAGAAGAGAGGCTAAAGACGAAGGTACGGTGATCTGCAGAGCTAAGCACCGCTGCCGGACCTCTGTCGGCAGAACGCGCACACCGCAGAGCACTGTGAGCGGCAGAATCGTCTTTGCGCGAAGAAGCAGCATCTTCATCTCAGGGAGCTGGAGAGAGCGGCAGCTCCGCAAAGGTGATGAAACAAGCTGTACAACACTGCGATTGTGTGCGCAGCTTGCCGACTGAGAGAAAACAGTACCTGACCACTCTCCTGCCTTTTCTATTCACATGAACATTCGATTGCAAGCTGTTTTGGACAACTTTCTTTCTCTTCTTGCAAAACACTCGGCAGACCTCCGTGCAGCTTCTAGAACACGATGGGAGATGTCTTCTGTGCTGGCAAAGTTTCTCCTTGCCAGACAGAGTGGAAAAGCTTTTTGCTAAGATGTAGACGAGAAGAGAGGCTAAAGACGAAGGTACGGTGCTCTGCAGAGCTTAGCACCGCTTCCGGACCTCTTTCGGCAGAAGGCGCACACCGCAGAGCACTGTGAGCGGCAGAATCGTCTTTGCGCGAAGAAGCAGCTTCTTCGTCTCCGGGAGCCGGAGAGAGCGGCAACTTCGCAAAGGTGATGAAACAAGCTGTACAACACTGCGATTGTGTGCGCAGCTTGCCGACTGAGAGAAAACAGTACCTGACCACTCTCCTGCCTTTTCTATTCACATGAACATTCGATTGGAAGCTGTTTTGGACAACTTTCTTTCTCTTCTTGCAAAACACTCGGCAGACCTCCGTGCAGCCTCTAGAACACGATGGGAGATGTTTTTTGTGCTGGCACAGTTTCTCCTTGCCAGACAGAGTGGAAAAGCTTTTTGCTAAGATGTAGACGAGAAGAGAGGCTAAAGACGAAGGCACGGTGCTCTGCAGAGCTAAGCACCGCTGCCGGACCTCTTTCGGCAGAAGGCGCACACCGCAGAGCACTGTGAGCGGCAGAATCGTCTTTGCGCGAAGAAGCAGCTTCTTCGTCTCCGGGAGCCGGAGAGAGCGGCAGCTTCGCAAAGGTGATGAAACAAGCTGTACAACACTGCGATTGTGTGCGCAGCTTACCAACTGAGAGAAAACAGTACCTGACCACTCTCCTGCCTTTTCTATTCACATGAACATTCGATTGCAAGCTGTTTTGGACAACTTTCTTTCTCTTCTTGCAAAACACTCGGCAGACCTCCGTGCAGCCTCTAGAACCGATGGGAGATGTTTTTTGTGCTGGCACAGTTTCTCCCTTCCAGACAGAGTGGAAAACCTTTTTGCTGAGATGTAGACGAGAAGAGAGGCTAAAGACGAAGGTACGGTGCTCTGCAGAGGTAAGCCCCGCTGCCGGACCTCTTTCGGCAGAAGGCGCACACCGCAGAGCACTGTGAGCGGCAGAATCGTCTTTGCGGGAAGAAGCAGCTTCTTCGTCTCCGGGAGCCGGAGAGAGCGGCAACTTCGCAAAGGTGATGAAACAAGCTGTACAACACTGCGATTGTGTGCGCAGCTTGCCGACTGAGAGAAAACAGTACCTGACCACTCTCCTGCCTTTTCTATTCACATGAACATTCGATTGCAAGCTGTTTTGGACAACTTTCGTTCTCTTCTTGCAAAACACTCGGCAGACCTCCGTGCAGCCTCTAGAACACGATGGGAGATGTTTTTTGTGCTGGCACAGTTTCTCCTTTCCAGACAGAGTGGAAAAGCTTTTTGCTAAGATGTAGACGAGAAGAGAGGCTAAAGACGAAGGTAAGGTGCTCTGCAGAGCTAAGCACCGCTCCCGGGCCTCTTTCGGCAGAAGGCTCACACCGCAGAGCACTGTGTGCGGCAGAATCGTCTTTGCGCGAAGAAGCGGCTTCTTCGCCTCCGGGAGCCGGAGAGAGCGGCAGCTTCGCAAAGGTGATGAAACAAGCTGTACAACACTGCGAATGTGTGCGCAGCTTGCCAAGTGAGAGAAAACAGTACCTGACCACTCTCCTGCCTTTTCTATTCACATGAACATTCGATTGCAAGCTGTTTTGGACAACTTTCTTTCTCTTCTTGCAAAACACTCGGCAGACCTCCGTGCAGCCTCTAGAACACGATGGGAGATGTTTTCTGTGCTGGCACAGTTTCTCCTAGCCAGACAGAGTGGAAAAGCTTTTTGCTAAGATGTAGACGAGAAGAGAGGCTAAAGACGAAGGTACGGTGCTCTGCCGAGCTAAGCACAGCTCCCGGGCCTCTTTCGGCAGAAGACACACACTGCAGAGCACTGTGAGCGGCAGAATCGTCTTTGCGCGAAGAAGCAGCTTCTTCGTCTCCGGGAGCCGGAGAGAGCGGCAACTTCGCAAAGGTGATGAAACAAGCTGTGCAACACTGCGATTGTGTGCGCAGCTTGCCAACTGAGAGAAAACAGTACCTGACCACTCTCCTGCCTTTTCTATTCACATGAACATTCGATTGCAAGCTGTTTTGGACAACTTTCTTTCTCTTCTTGCAAAACACTCGGCAGACCTCCGTGCAGCCTCTAGAACACGATGGGAGATGTTTTGTGTGCTGGCACAGTTTCTCCTTGCCAGACAGAGTGGAAAAGCTTTTTGCTAAGATGTAGACGAGAAGAGAGGCTAAAGACGAAGGTACGGTGCTCTGCAGAGCTAAGCACCGCTCCCGGGCCTCTTTCGGCAGAAGGCGCACACCGCAGAGCACTGTGAGCGGCAGAATAGTCTTTGCACGAAGAAGCAGCTTCTTCGCCTCCGGGAGCCGGAGAGAGTGGCAACTTCGCAAAGGTGATGAAACAAGCTGTACAACACTGCGATTGTGTGCTCAGCTTGCCAACTGAGAGAAAACAGTACCTGACCACTCTCCTGCCTTTTCTATTCACATGAACATTCGATTGCAAGCTGTTTTGGACAACTATCTTTCTCTTCTTGCAAAACACTCGGCAGAACTCCGTGCAGCCTCTAGAACACGATGGGAGATGTTTTCTGTGCTGGCACAGTTTCTCCTAGCCAGACAGAGTGGAAAAGCTTTTTGCTAAGATGTATACGAGAAGAGAGGCTAAAGACGAAGGTACGGTGCTCTGCAGAGCTAAGCACCGCTGCTGGACCTCTTTCGGCAGAAGGCGCACACCGCAGAGCCCTGTGAGCGGCAGAATCGTCTTTGCGCGAAGAAGCAGCTTCTTCGTCTCCGGGAGCCGGAGAGAGCGGCAGCTTCGCAAAGGTGATGAAACAAGCTGTACAACACTGCGATTGTGTGCGCAGCTTGCCGACTGAGAGAAAACAGTACCTGACCACTCTCCTAACTTTTCTATTCACATGAACATTCGATTGGAAGCTGTTTTGGACAACTTTCTTTCTCTTCTTGCAAAACACTCGGCAGACCTCCGTGCAGCCTCTAGAACACGATGGGAGATGTTTTTTGTGCTGGCACAGTTTCTCCTTGCCAGACAGAGTGGAAAAGCTTTTTGCTAAGATGTAGACGAGAAGAGAGGCTAAAGACGAAGGCACGGTGCTCTGCAGAGCTAAGCACCGCTGCCGGACCTCTTTCGGCAGAAGGCGCACACCGCAGAGCACTGTGAGCGGCAGAATCGTCTTTGCGCGAAGAAGCAGCTTCTTCGTCTCCGGGAGCCGGAGAGAGCGGCAGCTTCGCAAAGGTGATGAAACAAGCTGTACAACACTGCGATTGTGTGCGCAGCTTACCAACTGAGATAAAACAGTACCTGACAGCTCTCCTGCCTTTTCTATTCACATGAACATTCGATTGCAAGCTGTTTTGGACAACTTTCTTTCTCTTCTTGCAAAACACTCGGCAGACCTCCGTGCAGCCTCTAGAACCGATGGGAGATGTTTTTTGTGCTGGCACAGTTTCTCCCTTCCAGACAGAGTGGAAAAGCTTTTTGCTGAGATGTAGACGAGAAGAGAGGCTAAAGACGAAGGTACGGTGCTCTGCAGAGGTAAGCCCCGCTGCCGGACCTCATTCGGCAGAAGGCGCACACCGCAGAGCACTGTGAGCGGCAGAATCGTCTTTGCGCGAAGAAGCAGCTTCTTCGTCTCCGGGAGCCGGAGAGAGCGGCAACTTCGCAAAGGTGATGAAACAAGCTGTACAACACTGCGATTGTGTGCGCAGCTTGCCGACTGAGAGAAAACAGTACCTGACCACTCTTCTGCCTTTTCTATTCACATGAACATTCGATTGCAAGCTGTTTTGGACAACTTTCGTTCTCTTCTTGCAAAACACTCGGCAGACCTCCGTGCAGCCTCTAGAACACGATGGGAGATGTTTTTTGTGCTGGCACAGTTTCTCCTTTCCAGACAGAGTGGAAAAGCTTTTTGCTAAGATGTAGACGAGAAGAGAGGCTAAATACGAAGGTAAGGTGCTCTGCAGAGCTAAGCACCGCTCCCGGGCCTCTTTCGGCAGAAGGCGCACACCGCAGAGCACTGTGTGCGGCAGAATCGTCTTTGCGCGAAGAAGCAGCTTCTTCGCCTCCGGGAGCCGGAGAGAGCGGCAGCTTCGCAAGGTGATGAAACAAGCTGTACAACACTGCGATTGTGTGCGCAGCTTGCCAAGTGAGAGAAAACAGTACCTGACCACTCTCCTGCCTTTTCTAGTCACATGAACATTCGTATGCAAGCTGTTTTGGACAACTTTCTTTCTCTTCTTGCAAAACACTCGGCAGACCTCCGTGCAGGCTCTAGAACACGATGGGAGATGTTTTCTGTGCTGGCACAGTTTCTCCTAGCCAGACAGAGTGGAAAAGCTTTTTGCTAAGATGTAGACGAGAAGAGAGGCTAAAGACGAAGGTACGGTGCTCTGCCGAGCTAAGCACAGCTCCCGGGCCTCTTTCGGCAGAAGACACACACTGCAGAGCACTGTGAGCGGCAGAATCGTCTTTGCGCGAAGAAGCAGCTTCTTCGTCTCCGGGAGCCGGAGAGAGCGGCAACTTCGCAAAGGTGATGAAACAAGCTGTGCAACACTGCGATTGTGTGCGCAGCTTGCCAACTGAGAGAAAACAGTACCTGACCACTCTCCTGCCTTTTCTATTCACATGAACATTCGATTGCAAGCTGTTTTGGACAACTTTCTTTCTCTTGTTGCAAAACACTCGGCAGACCTCCGTGCAGCCTCTAGAACACGATGGGAGATGTTTTTTGTGCTGGCACAGTTTCTCCTTGCCAGACAGAGTGGAAAAGCTTTTTGCTAAGATGTAGACGAGAAGAGAGGCTAAAGACGAAGGTACGGTGCTCTGCAGAGCTAAGCACCGCTCCCGGGCCTCTTTCGGCAGAAGGCGCACACCGCAGAGCACTGTGAGCGGCAGAATCGTCTTTGCGCGAAGAAGCAGCTTCTTCGCCTCCGGGAGCCGGAGAGAGCGGCAGCTTCGCAAAGGTGATGAAACAAGCTGTAGAACACTGCGATTGTGTGCTCAGCTTGCCAACTGAGAGAAAACAGTACCTGACCACTCTCCTGCCTTTTCTATTCACATGAATATTCGATTGCAAGCTGTTTTGGACAACTTTCTTTCTCTTCTTGCAAAACACTCAGCAGACCTCCGTGCAACCTCCAGAACACGATGGGAGATATTTTTTGTGCTGGCACAGTTTCTCCTAGCCAGACAGTGTGGAAAAGCTTTTTGCTAATATGTATACGAGAAGAGAGGCTAAAGACGAAGGTACGGTGCTCTGCAGAACTAAGCACCGCTGCTGGACCTCTTTCGGCAGAAGGCGCACACCGCAGAGCACTGTGAGCGGCAGAATCGTCTTTGCGCGAAGAAGCAGCTTCTTCGTCTCCGGGAGCCGGAGAGTGCGGCAGCTTCGCAAAGGTGATGAAACAAGCTGTACAACACTGCGATTGTGTGCGCAGCTTGCCGACTGAGAGAAAACAGTACCTGACCACTCTCCTGCCTTTTCTATTCACATGAACATTCGATTGCAAGCTGTTTTGGACAACTTTCTTTCTCTTCTTGCAAAACACTCGGCAGACCTCCGTGCAGCCTGTAGAACACGATGGGAGATGTTTTTTGTGCTGGCACAGTTTCTCCTTGCCAGACAGAGTGGAAAAGCTTTTTGCTAAGATGTAGACGAGAAGAGAGGCTAAAGACGAAGGTACGGTGCTCTGCAGAGCTAAGCACCGCTCCCGGGCCTCTTTCGGCAGAAGGCGCACACCGCAGAGCACTGTGAGCGGCAGAATCGTCTTTGCGCGAAGAAGCAGCTTCTTCGCCTCTGGGAGCCGGAGAGAGCGGCAGCTTCTCAAAGGTGATGAAACAAGTTGTACAACACTGCGATTGTGTGCGCAGCTTGCCGACTGAGAGAAAACAGTACCTGACCACTCTCCTGCCTTTTCTAGTCACATGAACATGCGATTGCAAGCTGTTTTGGACAACTTTCTTTCTCTTCTTGCAAAACACTCGGCAGACCTCCGTGCAGCCTCTAGAACACGATGGGAGATGTTTTCTGTGCTGGCACAGTTTCTCCTTGCCAGACAGAGTGGAAAAGCTTTTTGCTAAGATGTAGACGAGAAGAGAGGCTAAAGACGAAGGTACGGTGCTCAGCCGAGATAAGCACAGCTCCCGGGCCTCTTTCGGCAGAAGACACACACTGCAGAGCACTGTGAGCGGCAGAATCGTCTTTGCGCGAAGAAGCAGCTTCTTCGTCTCCGGGAGCCGGAGAGAGCGGCAGCTTCGCAAAGGTGTTAAAACAAGCTGTGCAACACTGCGATTGTGTGCGCAGCTTGCCAACTGAGAGAAGACAGTACCTGACCACTCTCCTGCCTTTTCTATTCACATGAACATTCGATTGCAAGCTGTTTTGGACAACTTTCTTTCTCTTCTTGCAAAACACTCGGCAGACCTCCGTGCAGCCTCTAGAACACAATGGGAGATGTTTTTTGTGCTGGCACAGTTTCTCCTTGCCAGACAGAGTGGAAAAGCTTTTTGCTAAGATGTAGACGAGAAGAGAGGCTAAAGACGAAGGTACGGTGCTCTGCAGAGGTAAGCACCCCTCCCGGGCCTCTTTCGGCAGAAGACGCACACCGCAGAGCACTGTGAGCGGCAGAATCATCTTTGCGCGAAGAAGCACCTTCTTCGTCTCCGGGAGCCGGAGAGAGCGGCAACTTCGCAAAGGTGATGAAACAAGGTGTACAACACTGCGATTGTGTGTGCAGCTTGCCAACTGAGAGAAAACAGTACCTGACCACTCTCCTGCCTTTTCTAGTCACATGAACATTCGATTGCAAGCTGTTTTGGACAACTTTCTTTCTCTTCTTGCAAAACACTCGGCAGACCTCCGTGCAACCTCCAGAACACGATGGGAGATGTTTTTTGTGCTGGCACAGTTTCTCCTTGCCAGACAGAGTGGAAAAGCTTTTTGCTGAGATGTAGACTAGAAGAGAGGCTAAAGACGAAGGTACGGTGCTCTGCAGAGCTAAGCACCGCTGCCGGGCGTCTTTCGGCAGAAGGCGCACACCGCAGAGCACTGTGAGCGGCAGAATCGTCTTTGCGCGAAGAAGCAGCTTCTTCGTCTCCGGGAGCCGGAGAGAGCGGCAACTTCGCAAAGGTGATGAAACAAGCTGTACAACACTGCGATTGTGTGCGCAGCTTGCCGACTGAGAGAAAACACTACCTGACCACTCTCTTGCCTTTTCTAGTCACATGAACATTCGACTGCAAGCTGTTTTGGACAACTTTCGTTCTCTTCTTGCAAAACACTCGGCAGACCTCCGTGCAGCCTCTAGAACACGATGGGAGATGTTTTCTGTGCTGGCACAGTTTCTCCTTGCCAGACACAGTGGAAAAGCTTTTTGCTAAGATGTAGACGAGAAGAGAGGCTAAAGACGAAGGTACGGTGCTCTGCCGAGCTAAGCACAGCTCCCGGGCCTCGTTCGGCAGAAGGCGCACACCGCAGAGCACTGTGTGCGGCAGAATCGTCTTTGCGCGAAGAAGCAGCTTCTTCGCCTCCGGGAGCCGGAGAGAGCGGCAGCTTCGCAAAGGTGATGAAACAAGCTGTACAACACTGCGATTGTGTGCGCACCTTGCCTAGTGAGAGAAAACAGTACCTGACCACTCTCCTGCCTTTTCTAGTCACATGAACATTCGATTGGAAGCTGTTTTGGACAACTTTCTTTCTCTTCTTGCAAAACACTCGGCAGACCTCCGTGCAACCTCCAGAACACGATGGGAGATGTTTTTTGTGCAGCACAGTTTCTCCTAGCCAGACAGAGTGGAAAAGCTTTTTGCTAAGATGTAGACGAGAAGAGAGGCTAAAGACGAAGGTACGGTGCTCTGCAGAGCTAAGCACCGCTCCCGGGCCTCTTTCGGCAGAAGGCGCACACCGCAGAGCACTGTGAGCGGCAGAATCGTCTTTGCGCGAAGAAGCAGCTTCTTCGTCTCCGGGAGCCGGAGAGAGCGGCAACTTCGCAAAGGTGATGAAACAAGCTGTACAACACTGCGATTGTGTGCGCAGCTTGCCAAGTGAGAGAAAACAGTACCTGACCACTCTCCTGCCTTTTCTATTCACATGAACATTCGATTGCAAGCTGTTTTGGACAACTTTCTTTCTCTTCTTGCAAAACACTCGGCAGACCTCCGTGCAGCCTCTAAAACACGATGGGAGATGTTTTCTGTGCTGGCACAGTTTCTCCTAGCCAGACAGAGTGGAAAAGCTTTTTGCTAAGATGTAGACGAAAAGAGACGCTAAAGACGAAGGTACGGTGCTCTGCCGAGCTAAGCACAGCTCCCGGGCCTCTTTCAGCAGAAGACACACACTGCAGAGCACTGTGAGCGGCAGAATCGTCTTTGCGCGAAGAAGCAGCTTATTCGTCTCCGGGAGCCGGAGAGAGCGGCAACTTCGCAAAGGTGATGAAACAAGCTGTGCAACACTGCGATTGTGTGCGCAGCTTGCCAACTGAGAGAAAACAGTACCTGACCACTCTCCTGCCTTTTCTATTCACATGAACATTCGATTGCAAGCTGTTTTGGACAACTTTCTTTCTCTTCTTGCAAAACACTCGGCAGACCTCCGTGCAGCCTCTAGAACACGATGGGAGATGTTTTTTGTGCTGGCACAGTTTCTCCTTGCCAGACAGAGTGGAAAAGCCTTTTGCTAAGATGTAGACGACAAGAGAGGCTAAAGACGAAGGTACGGTGCTCTGCAGAGCTAAGCACCGCTCCCGGGCCTCTTTCGGCAGAAGGCGCACACCGCAGAGCACTGTGAGCGGCAGAATCGTCTTTGCGCGAAGAAGCAGCTTCTTCGCATCCGGGAGCCGGAGAGAGCGGCAGCTTCTCAAAGGTGATGAAACAAGCTGTACAAGACTGCGATTGTGTGCGCAGCTTGCCAACTGAGAGAAAACAGTACCTGACCACTCTCCTGCCTTTTCTATTCACATGAACATTCGATTGCAAGCTGTTTTGGACAACTATATTTCTCTTCTTGCAAAACACTCGGCAGACCTCCGTGCAACCTCCAGAACACGATGGGAGATGTTTTTTGTGCTGGCACAGTTTCTCCTAGCCAGACAGAGTGGAAAAGCTTTTTGCTAAGATGTAGACGAGAAGAGAGGCTAAAGACGAAGGTACGGTGCTCTGCAGAGCTAAGCACCGCTGCCGGACCTCTTTCGGCAGAAGGCGCACACCGCAGAGCCCTGTGAGCGGCAGAATCGTCTTTGCGCGAAGAAGCAGCTTCTTCGCCTCCGGGAGCCGGAGAGAGCGGCAGCTTCGCAAAGGTGATGAAACAAGCTGTACAACACTGCGATTGTGTGCGCAGCTTGCCGACTGAGAGAAAACAGTACCTGACCACTCTCCTGCCTTTTCTATTCACATGAACATTCGATTGCAAGCTGTTTTGGACAACTATCTTTCTCTTCTTGCAAAACACTCGGCAGACCTCCGTGCAACCTCCAGAACACGATGGGAGATATTTTTTGTGCTGGCACAGTTTCTCCTAGCCAGACAGAGTGGAGAAGCTTTTTGCTAAGATGTAGACGAGAAGAGAGGCTAAAGACGAAGGTACGGTGCTCTGCAGAGCTAAGCGCCGCTGCTGGACCTCTTTCGGCAGAAGGCGCACACCGCAGAGCCCTGTGAGCGGCAGAATCGTCTTTGCGCGAAGAAGCAGCTTCTTCGTCTCCGGGAGCCGGAGAGAGCGACAGCTTCGCAAAGGTGATGAAACAAGCTGTACAACACTGCGATTGTGTGCGCAGCTTGCCGACTGAGAGAAACAGTACCTGACCACTCTCCTGCCTTTTCTATTCACATGAACATTCGATTGCAAGCTGTTTTGGACAACTTTCTTTCTCTTCTTGCAAAACACTCGGCAGACCTCCGTGCAGCCTCTAGAACACGATGGGAGATGTTTTTTGTGCTGGCACAGTTTCTCCTTGCCAGACAGAGTGGAAAAGCTTTTTGCTAAGATGTAGACGAGAAGAGAGGCTAAAGACGAAGGTACGGTGCTCTGCAGAGCTAAGCACCGCTCCCGGGCCTCTTTCGGCAGAAGGCGCACACCGCAGAGCACTGTGAGCGGCAGAATCGTCTTTGCGCGAAGAAGCAGCTTCTTCGCCTCTGGGAGCCGGAGAGAGCGGCAGCTTCTCAAAGGTGATGAAACAAGCTGTACAACACTGCGATTGTGTGCGCAGCTTGCCGACTGAGAGAAAACAGTACCTGACCACTCTCCTGCCTTTTCTAGTCACATGAACATTCGATTGCAAGCTGTTTTGGACAACTTTCTTTCTCTTCTTGCAAAACACTCGGCAGACCTCCGTGCAGCCTCTAGAACACGATGGGAGATGTTTTCTGTGCTGGCACAGTTTCTCCTTGCCAGACAGAGTGGAAAAGCTTTTTGCTAAGATGTAGACGAGAAGAGAGGCTAAAGACGAAGGTACGGTGCTCTGCCGAGCTAAGCACAGCTCCCGGGCCTCTTTCGGCAGAAGACACACACTGCAGAGCACTGTGAGCGGCAGAATCGTCTTTGCGCGAAGAAGCAGCTTCTTCGTCTCCGGGAGCCGGAGAGAGCGGCAACTTCGCAAAGGTGATGAAACAAGCTGTGCAACACTGCGATTGTGTGCGCAGCTTGCCAACTGAGAGAAGACAGTACCTGACCACTCTCCTGCCTTTTCTATTCACATGAACATTCGATTGCAAGCTGTTTTGGACAACTTTCTTTCTCTTCTTGCAAAACACTCGGCAGACCTCCGTGCAGCCTCTAGAACACAATGGGAGATGTTTTTTGTGCTGGCACAGTTTCTCCTAGCCAGACAGAGTGGAAAAGCTTTTTGCTAAAATGTAGACGAGAAGAGAGGCTAAAGACGAAGGCACGGTGCTCTGCAGAGCTGAGCACCGCTGCCGGGCGTCTTTCGGCAGAAGGCGCACACCGCAGAGCACTGTGAGCGGCAGAATCGTCTTTGCGCGAAGAAGCAGCTTCTTCGTCTCCGGGAGCCGGAGAGAGCGGCAACTTCGCAAAGGTGATGAAACAAGCTGTACAACACTGCGATTGTGTGCGCAGCTTGCCGACTGAGAGAAAACAGTACCTGACTACTCTCCTGCCTTTTATATTCACATGAACATTCGATTGAAAGCTGTTTTGGACAACTTTCTTTCTCTTCTTGCAAAACACTCGGCAGACCTCCGTGCAGCCTCTAGAACACGATGGGAGATGTTTTTTGTGCTGGCACAGTTTCTCCTTGCCAGACAGAGTGGAAAAGCTTTTTGCTAAGATGTAGACGAGAAGAGAGGCTAAAGACGAAGGTACGGTGCTCTGCAGAGCTAAGCACAGCTCCCGGGCCTCTTTCGGCAGAAGGCGCACACCGCAGAGCACTGTGAGCGGCAGAATCGTCTTTGCGCGAAGAAGCAGCTTCTTCGCCTCTGGGAGCCGGAGAGAGCGGCAGCTTCTCAAAGGTGATGAAACAAGCTGTACAACACTGCGATTGTGTGCGCAGCTTGCCGACTGAGAGAAAACACTACCTGACCACTCTCTTGCCTTTTCTAGTCACATGAACATTCGACTGCAAGCTGTTTTGGACAACTTTCTTTCTCTTCTTGCAAAACAGTCGGCAGACCTCCGTGCAGCCTCTAGAACACGATGGGAGATGTTTTTTGTGCTGGCACAGTTTCTCCTTGCCAGACAGAGTGGAAAAGCTTTTTGCTAAGATGTAGACGACAAGAGAGGCTAAAGACGAAGGTACGGTGCTCTGCAGAGCTAAGCACCGCTGCCGGACCTCTTTCGGCAGAAGGCGCACACCGCAGAGCACTGTGAGCGGCAGAATCGTCTTTGCGCGAAGAAGCAGCTTCTTCGCATCCGGGAGCCGGAGAGAGCGGCAGCTTCTCAAAGGTGATGAAACAAGCTGTACAACACTGCGATTGTGTGCGCAGCTTCCCAACTGAGAGAAAACAGTACCTGACCACTCTCCTGCCTTTTCTATTCACATGAACATTCGATTGCAAGCTGTTTTGGACAACTATCTTTCTCTTCTTGCAAAACACTCGGCAGACCTCCGTGCAACCTCCAGAACACGATGGGAGATGTTTTTTGTGCTGGCACAGTTTCTCCTAGCCAGAAAGAGTGGAAAAGCTTTTTGCTAAGATGTAGACGAGAAGAGAGGCTAAAGACGAAGGTACGGTGCTCTGCAGAGCTAAGCACCGCTCCCGGGCCTCTTTCGGCAGAAGGCGCACACCGCAGAGCACTGTGAGCGGCAGAATCGTCTTTGCGCGAAGAAGCAGCTTCTTCGCATCCGGGAGCCGGAGAGAGCGGCAGCTTCTCAAAGGTGATGAAACAAGCTGTACAACACTGCGATTGTGTGCGCAGCTTCCCAACTGAGAGAAAACAGTACCTGACCACTCTCCTGCCTTTTCTATTCACATGAACATTCGATTGCAAGCTGTTTTGGACAACTTTCTTTCTCTTCTTGCAAAACACGCGGCAGACCTCCGTGCAACCTCCAGAACACGATGGGAGATGTTTTTTGTGCTGGCACAGTTTCTCCTAGCCATACAGAGTGGAAAAGCTTTTTGCTAAGATGTAGACGAGAAGAGAGGCTAAAGACGAAGGTACGGTGCTCTGCAGAGCTAAGCACCGCTGCCGGACCTCTTTTGGCAGAAGGCGCACACTGCAGAGCCCTGTGAGCGGCAGAATCGTCTTTGCGCGAAGAAGCAGCTTCTTCGCCTCCGGGAGCCGGAGAGAGCGGCAACTTCGCAAAGGTGATGAAACAAGCTGTACAACACTGCGATTGTGTGCTCAGCTTGCCAACTGAGAGAAAACAGTACCTGACAACTCTCCTGCCTTTTCTATTCACATGAACATTCGATTGCAAGCTGTTTTGGACAACTTTCTTTCTCTTCTTGCAAAACACTCGGCAGACCTCCGTGCAGCCTCTAGAACACGATGGGAGATGTTTTTTGTGCTGGCACAGTTTCTCCTTGCCAGACAGAGTGGAAAAGATTTTTGCTAAGATGTAGACGAGAAGAGAGGCTAAAGACGAAGGTACGGTGCTCTGCAGAGCTAAGCACCGCTCCCGGGCCTCTTTCGGCAGAAGGCGCACACCGCAGAGCACTGTGAGCGGCAGAATCGTCTTTGCGCGAAGAAGCAGCTTCTTCGCCTCTGGGAGCCGGAGAGAGCGGCAGCTTCTCAAAGGTGATGAAACAAGCTGTACAACACTGCAATTGTGTGCGCAGCTTGCCGACTGAGAGAAAACAGTACCTGACCACTTTCCTGCCTTTTCTAGTCACATGAACATTCGATTGCAAGCTGTTTTGGACAACTTTCTTTGTTTTCTTGCAAAACACTCGGCAGACCTCCGTGCAGCCTCTAGAACACGATGGGAGATGTTTTTTGTGCTGGCACAGTTTCTCCTTGCCAGACAGAGTGGAAAAGCTTTTTGCTAAGATGTAGACGAGAAGAGAGGCTAAAGACGAAGGTACGGTGCTCTGCCGAGCTAAGCACAGCTCCCGGGCCTCTTTCGGCAGAAGACACACACTGCAGAGCACTGTGAGCGGCAGAATCGTCTTTGCGCGAAGAAGCAGCTTCTTCGTCTCCGGGAGCCGGAGAGAGCGGCAACTTCGCAAAGGTGATGAAACAATCTGTGCAACACTGCGATTGTGTGCGCAGCTTGCCAACTGAGAGAAGACAGTACCTGACCACTCTCCTGCCTTTTCTATTCACATGAACATTCGATTGCAAGCTGTTTTGGACAACTTTCTTTCTCTTCTTGCAAAACACTCGGCAGACCTCCGTGCAGCCTCTAGAACACGATGGGAGATGTTTTTTGTGCTGGCACAGTTTCTCCTTGCCAGACAGAGTGGAAAAGCTTTTTGCTAAGATGTAGACGAGAAGAGAGGCTAAAGACGAAGGTACGGTGCTCTGCAGAGGTAAGCACCGCTCCCGGGCCTCTTTCGGCAGAAGACGCACACCGCAGAGCACTGTGAGCGGCAGAATCGTCTTTGCGCGAAGAAGCAGCTTCTTCGTCTCCGGGAGCCGGAGAGAGCGGCAACTTCGCAAAGGTGATGAAACAAGGTGTACAACACTGCGATTGTGTGCGCAGCTTGGCAACTGAGAGAAAACAGTACCTGACCACTCTCCTGCCTTTTCTAGTCACATGAACATTCGATTGCAAGCTGTTTTGGACAACTTTCTTTCTCTTCTTGCAAAACACTCAGCAGACCTCCGTGCAGCCTCTAGAACACGATGGGAGATGTTTTTTGTGCTGGCACAGTTTCTCCAACCAGACAGAGTGGAAAAGCTTTTTGCTAAGATGTAGACGAGAAGAGAGGCTAAAGACGAAGGTACGGTGCTCTGCAGAGCTAAGCACCGCTCCCGGGCCTCTTTCGGCAGAAGACGCACACCGCAGAGCACTGTGAGCGGCAGAATCGTCTTTGCGCGAAGAAGCAGCTTCTTCGCATCCGGGAGCCGGAGAGAGCGGCAGCTTCTGAAAGGTGATGAAACAAGCTGTACAACACTGCGATTGTGTGCGCAGCTTGCCAACTGATAGAAAACAGTACCTGACCACTCTCCTGCCATTTCTATTCACATGAACATTCGATTGCAAGCTGTTTTGGACAACTATCTTTCTCTTCTTGCAAAACACTCGGCAGACCTCCGTGCAACCTCCAGAACACGATGGGAGATGTTTTTTGTGCTGGCACAGTTTCTCCTAGCCATACAGAGTGGAAAAGCTTTTTGCTAAGATGTAGACGAGAAGAGAGGCTAAAGACGAAGGTACGGTGCTCTGCAGAGCTAAGCACCGCTGCCGGACCTCTTTCGGCAGAAGGCGCACACCGCAGAGCCCTGTGAGCGGCAGAATCGTCTTTGCGCGAAGAAGCAGCTTCTTCGCCTCCGGGAGCCGGAGAGAGCGGCAACTTCGCAAAGGTGATGAAACAAGCTGTGCAACACTGCGATTGTGTGCGCAGCTTGCCAACTGAGAGAAGACAGTACCTGACCACTCTCCTGCCTTTTCTATTCACATGAACATTCGATTGCAAGCTGTTTTGGACAACTTTCTTTCTCTTCTTGCAAAACACTCGGCAGACCTCCGTGCAGCCTCTAGAACACGATGGGAGATGTTTTCTGTGCTGGCAAAGTTTCTCCTTGCCAGACAGAGTGGAAAAGCTTTTTGCTAAGATGTAGACGAGAAGAGAGGCTAAAGACGAAGGTAAGGTGCTCTGCAGAGCTAAGCACCTCTCCCGGGCCTCTTTCGGCAGAAGGCGCACACCGCAGAGCACTGTGTGCGGCAGAATCGTCTTTGCGCGAAGAAGCAGCTTCTTTGCCTCCGGGAGCCGGAGAGAGCGGCAGCTTCGCAAAGGTGATGAAACAAGCTGTACAACACTGCGATTGTGTGCGCAGCTTGCCAAGTGAGAGAAAACAGTACCTGACCACTCTCCTGCCTTTTCTAGTCACATGAACATTCGATTGGAAGCTGTTTTGGACAACTTTCTTTCTCTTCTTGCAAGACACTCGGCAGACCTCCGTGCAACCTCCAGAACACGATGGGAGATGTTTTTTGTGCAGCACAGTTTCTCCTAGCCAGACAGAGTGGAAAAGCTTTTTGCTAAGATGTAGACGAGAAGAGAGGCTAAAGACGAAGGTACGGTGCTCTGCAGAGCTAAGCACCGCTCCCGGACCTCTTTCGGCAGAAGGCGCACACCGCAGAGCACTGTGAGCGGCAGAATCGTCTTTGCGCGAAGAAGCAGCTTCTTCGTCTCCGGGAGCCGGAGAGAGCGGCAACTTCGCAAAGGTGATGAAACAAGCTGTACAACACTGCGATTGTGTGCGCAGCTTGCCAAGTGAGAGAAAACAGTACCTGACAACTCTCCTGCCTTTTCTATTCACATGAACATTCGATTGCAAGCTGTTTTGGACAACTTTCTTTCTCTTCTTGCAAAACACTTGGCAGACCTCCGTGCAGCCTCTAGAACACGATGGGTGATGTTGTCTGTGCTGGCACAGTTTCTCCTAGCCAGACAGAGTGGAAAAGCTTTTTGCTAAGATGTAGACGAGAAGAGACGCTAAAGACGAAGGTACGGTGCTCTGCCGAGCTAAGCACCGCTCCCGGGCCTCTTTCGGCAGAAGGCGCACACCGCAGAGCACTGTGAGCGGCAGAATCGTCTTTGCGCGAAGAAGCAGCTTCTTCGCCTCTGGGAGCCGGAGAGAGCGGCAGCTTCTCAAAGGTGATGAAACAAGCTGTACAACACTGCGATTGTGTGCGCAGCTTGCCGACTGAGAGAAAACAGTACCTGACCACTTTCCTGCCTTTTCTAGTCACATGAATATTCGATTGCAAGCTGTTTTGGACAACTTTCTTTCTCTTCTTGCAAAACACTCGGCATACCTCTGTGCAGCCTCTAGAACACGATGGGAGATGTTTTCTGTGCTGGCACAGTTTCTCCTTGCCAGACAGAGTGGAAAAGCTTTTTGCTAAGATGTAGACGAGAAGAGAGGCTAAAGACGAAGGTACGGTGCTCTGCCGAGCTAAGCACAGCTCCCGGGCGTCTTTCGGCAGAAGACACGCTCTGCAGAGCACTGTGAGCGGCAGAATCGTCTTTGCGCGGAGAAGCAGCTTCTTCGTCTCCGGGAGCCGGAGAGAGCGGCAACTTCGCAAAGGTGATGAAACAAGCTGTGCAACACTGCGATTGTGTGCGCAGCTTGCCAACTGAGAGAAGACAGTACCTGACCACTCTCCTGCCTTTTCTATTCACATGAACATTCGATTTCAAGCTGTTTTGGACAACTTTCTTCCTCTTCTTGCAAAACACTCGGCAGACCTCCGTGCAGCTTCTAGAACACGATGGGAGATGTTTTCTGTGCTGGCACAGTTTCTCCTTGCCAGACAGAGTGGAAAAGCTTTTTGCTAAGATGAAGACGAGAAGAGAGGCTAAAGACGAAGGTACGGTCCTCTGCAGAGCTATGCACCGCTCCCGGGCCTCTTTCGGCAGAAGGCGCACACCGCAGAGCACTGTGAGCGGCAGAATCGTCTTTGCGCGAAGAAGCAGCTTCTTCGTCTCCGGGAGCCGGAGAGAGCGGCAGCTTCGCAAAGGTGATGAAACAAGCTGTACAACACTGCGATTGTGTGCGCAGCTTGCCGACTGAGAGAAAAAGTACCTGACCACTCTCCTGCATTTTCTATTCACATGAACATTCGATTGCAAGCTGTTTTGGACAACTTTCTTTCTCTTCTTGCAAAACACTCGGCAGACCTCCGTGCAACCTCCAGAACACGATGGGAGATATTTTTTGTGCTGGCACAGTTTCTCCTTGCCAGACAGAGTGGAAAAGCTTTTTGCTAAGATGTAGACGACAAGAGAGGCTAAAGACGAAGGTACGGTGCTCTGCAGAGCTAAGCACCGCTCCCGGGCCTCTTTCGGCAGAAGGCGCACACCGCAGAGCACTGTGAGCGGCAGAATCGTCTTTGCGCGAAGAAGCAGCTTCTTCGCCTCTGGGAGCCGGAGAGAGCGGCAGCTTCTCAAAGGTGATGAAACAAGCTGTACAACACTGCGATTGTGTGCGCAGCTTGCCGACTGAGAGAAAACAGTACCTGACCACTCTCCTGCCTTTTCTAGTCACATGAACATTCGATTGCAAGCTGTTTTGGACAACTTTCTTTCTCTTCTTGCAAAACACTCGGCAGACCTCCGTGCAGCCTCTAGAACACGATGGGAGATGTTTTCTGTGCTGGCAAAGTTTCTCCTTGCCAGACAGAGTGGAAAAGCTTTTTGCTAAGATGTAGACGAGAAGAGAGGCTAAAGACGAAGGTACGGTGCTCTGCCGAGCTAAGCACAGCTCCCGGACCTCTTTCGGCAGAAGACACACACTGCAGAGCACTGTGAGCGGCAGAATCGTCTTTGCGCGAAGAAGCAGCTTCTTCGTCTCCGGGAGCCGGAGAGAGCGGCAACTTCGCAAAGGTGATGAAACAAGCTGTGCAACACTGCGATTGTGTGCGCAGCTTGCCAACTGAGAGAAGACAGTACCTGACCACTCTCCTGCCTTTTCTATTCACATGAACATTCGATTGCAAGCTGTTTTGGACAACTTTCTTTCTCTTCTTGCAAAACACTCGGCAGACCTCCGTGCAGCCTCTAGAACACAATGGGAGATGTTTTTTGTGCTGGCACAGTTTCTCCTTGCCAGACAGAGTGGAAAAGCTTTTTGCTAAGATGTAGACGAGAAGAGAGGCTGAAGACGAAGGTACGGTGCTCTGCAGAGGTAAGCACCGCTCCCGGGCCTCTTTCGGCAGAAGACGCACACCGCAGAGCACTGTGAGCGGCAGAATCTTCTTTGCGCGAAGAAGCAGCTTCTTCGTCTCCGGGAGCCGGAGAGAGCGGCAACTTCGCAAAGGTGATGAAACAAGGTGTACAACACTGCGATTGTGTGCGCAGCTTGCCAACTGAGAGAAAACAGTACCTGACCACTCTCCTGCCTTTTCTATTCACATGAACATTCGATTGCAAGCTGTTTTGGACAACTTTCTTTCTCTTCTTGCAAAACACTCGGCAGACCTCCGTGCAACCTCCAGAACACGATGGGAGATGTTTTTTGTGCTGGCACAGTTTCTCCTTGGCAGACAGAGTGGAAAAGCTTTTTGCTAAGATGTAGACGAGAAGAGAGGCTAAAGACGAAGGTAAGGTGCTCTGCAGAGCTAAGCACCGCTGCCGGGCGTCTTTCGGCAGAAGGCGCACACCGCAGAGCACTGTGAGCGGCAGAATCGTCTTTGCGCGAAGAAGCAGCTTCTTCGCCTCCGGGAGCCGGAGAGAGCGGCAGCTTCGCAAAGGTGATGAAACAAGCTGTACAACACTGCGATTGTGTGCGCAGCTTGCCGACTGAGAGAAAACAGTACCTGACCACTCTCCTGCCTTTTCTATTCACATGAACATTCGATTGCAAGCTGTTTTGGACAACTTTCTTTCTCTTCTTGCAAAACACTCGGCAGACCTCCGTGCAGCCTCTAGCACACGATGGGAGATGTTTTCTGTGCTGGCACAGTTTCTCCTTGCCAGACAGAGTGGAAAAGCTTTTTGCTAAGATGTAGACGAGAAGAGAGGCTAAAGACGAAGGTACGGTGCTCTGCAGAGCTAAGCACCGCTCCCGGGCCTCTTTCGGCAGAAGGCGCACACCGCAGAGCACTGTGTGCGGCAGAATCGTCTTTGCGCGAAGAAGCAGCTTCTTCGCCTCTGGGAGCCGGAGAGAGCGGCAGCTTCTGAAAGGTGATGAAAAAAGCTGTACAACACTGCGATTGTGTGCGCAGCTTGCCGACTGAGAGAAAACACTACCTGACCACTCTCTTGCCTTTTCTAGTCACATGAACATTCGACTGCAAGCTGTTTTGGACAACTTTCGTTCTCTTCTTGCAAAACACTCGGCAGAAATCCGTGCAGCCTCTAGAACACGATGGGAGATGTTTTCTGTGCTGGCACAGTTTCTCCTTGCCAGACAGAGTGGAAAAGCTTTTTGCTAAGATGTAGACGAGAAGAGAGGCTAAAGACGAAGGTACGGTGCTCTGCCGAGCTAAGCACAGCTCCCAGGCCTCGTTCGGCAGAAGACACACACCGCAGAGCACTGTGAGCGGCAGAATCGTCTTTGCGCGAAGAAGCAGCTTCTTCGTCTCCGGGAGCCGGAGAGAGCGGCAACTTCGCAAAGGTGATGAAACAAGCTGTGCAACACTGCGATTGTGTGCGCAGCTTGCCAACTGAGAGAAGACAGTACCTGACCACTCTCCTGCCTTTTCTATTCACATGAACATTCGATTGCAAGCTGTTTTGGACAACTTTCTTTCTCTTCTTGCAAAACACTCGGCAGACCTCCGTGCAGCCTCTAGAACACGATGGGAGATGTTTTTTGTGCTGGCACAGTTTCTCCTTGCCAGACAGAGTGGAAAAGCTTTTTGCTAAGATGTAGACGAGAAGAGAGGCTAAAGACGAAGGTACGGTGCTCTGCAGAGCTAAGCTCAGCTCCCGGGCCTCTTTCGGCAGAAGACGCACACCGCAGAGCACTGTGAGCGGCAGAATCGTCTTTGCGCGAAGAAGCAGCTTCTTCGTCTCCGGGAGCCGGAGAGAGCGGCAACTTCGCAAAGGTGATGAAACAAGCTGTACAACACTGCGATTGTGTGCGCAGCTTGCCAACTGAGAGAAAACAGTACCTGACCACTCTCCTGCCTTTTCTATTCACATGAACATTCGATTGCAAGCTGTTTTGGACAACTTTCTTTCTCTTCTTGCAAAACACTCGACAGACCTCCGTGCAGCCTCTAGAACACGATGGGAGATGTTTTCTGTGCTGGCAAAGTTTCTCCTTGCCAGACAGAATGGAAAAGCTTTTTGCTGAGATGTAGACGAGAAGAGAGGCTAAAGACGAAGGTACGGTGCTCTGCAGAGCTAAGAACCGCTTCCGGGCCTCTTTCGGCAGAAGACACACACCGCAGAGCACTGTGAGCGGCAGAATCGTCTTTGCGCGAAGAAGCAGCTTCTTCGCCTCCGGGAGCCGGAGAGAGCGGCAGCTTCGCAAAGGTGATGAAACAAGCTGTACAACACTGCGATTGTGTGCGCAGCTTGCCAAGTGAGAGAAAAGAGTACCTGACCACTCTCCTGCCTTTTCTATTCACATGAACATTCGATTGCAAGCTGTTTTGGACAACTTTCTTTCTCTTCTTGCAAAACACTCGGCAGACCTCCGTGCAGCCTCTAGAACACAATGGGAGATGTTTTTTGTGCTGGCACAGTTTCTCCTTGCCAGACAGAGTGGAAAAGCTTTTTGCTAAGATGTAGACGAGAAGAGAGGCTAAAGACGAAGGTACGGTGCTCTGCAGAGGTAAGCACCGCTCCCGGGCCTCTTTCGGCAGAAGACGCACACCGCAGAGCACTGTGTGCGGCAGAATCGTCTTTGCGCGAAGAAGCAGCTTCTTCGCCTCCGGGAGCCGGAGAGAGCGGCAACTTCGCAAAGGTGATGAAACAAGCTGTACAACACTGCGATTGTGTGCGCAGCTTGCCAACTGAGAGAAAACAGTACCTGACCACTCTCCTGCCTTTTCTAGTCACATGAACATTCGATTGGAAGCTGTTTTGGACAACTTTCTTTCTCTTCTTGCAAAACGCTCGGCAGACCTCCGTGCAACCTCCAGAACACGATGGGAGATGTTTTTTGTGCAGCACAGTTTCTCCTAGCCATACAGAGTGGAAAAGCTTTTTGCTAAGATGTAGACGAGAAGAGAGGCTAAAGACGAAGGTACGGTGCTCTGCAGAGCTAAGCACCGCTCCCGGACCTCTTTCGGCAGAAGGCGCACACCGCAGAGCACTGTGAGCGGCAGAATCGTCTTTGCGCGAAGAAGCAGCTTCTTCGTCTCCGGGAGCCGGAGAGAGCGGCAACTTCGCAAAGGTGATGAAACAAGCTGTACAACACTGCGATTGTGTGCGCAGCTTGCCAAGTGAGAGAAAACAGTACCTGACAACTCTCCTGCCTTTTCTAGTCACATGAACATTCGATTGCAAGCTGTTTTGGACAACTTTCTTTCTCTTCTTGCAAAACACTCGGCAGACCTCCGTGCAGCCTCTAGAACACGTTGGGAGATGTTTTCTGTGCTGGCACAGTTTCTCCTTGCCAGACAGAGTGGAAAAGCTTTTTGCTAAGATGTAGACGACAAGAGAGGCTAAAGACGAAGGTACGGTGCTCTGCAGAGCTAAGCACCGCTCCCGGGCCTCTTTCGGCAGAAGGCGCACACCGCCTAGCACTGTGAGCGGCAGAATCGTCTTTGCGCGAAGAAGCAGCTTCTTCGCATCCGGGAGCCGGAGAGAGCGGCAGCTTCTCAAAGGTGATGAAACAAACTGTACAACACTGCGATTGTGTGCGCAGCTTCCCAACTGAGAGAAAACAGTACCTGACCACTCTCCTGCCTTTTCTAGTCACATGAACATTCGATTGCAAGCTGTTTTGGACAACTTTCTTTCTCTTCTTGCAAAACACTCGGCAGACCTCCGTGCAGCCTCTAGAACACGATGGGAGATGTTTTTTGTGCTGGCACAGTTTCTCCTTGCCAGACAGAGTGGAAAAGCTTTTTGCTAAGATGTAGACGAGAAGAGAGGCTAAAGACGAAGGTACGGTGCTCTGCAGAGCTAAGCACCGCTCCCGGGCCTCTTTCGGCAGAAGGCGCACACCGCAGAGCACTGTGAGCGGCAGAATCATCTTTGCGCGAAGAAGCAGCTTCTTCGCCTCTGGGAGCCGGAGAGAGCGGCAGCTTCTCAAAGGTGATGAAACAAGCTGTACAACACTGCGATTGTGTGCGCAGCTTGCCGACTGAGAGAAAACAGTACCTGACCACTTTCCTGCCTTTTCTAGTCACATGAACATTCGATTGCAAGCTGTTTTGGACAACTTTCTTTCTCTTCTTGCAAAACACTCGGCAGACCTCCGTGCAGCCTCTAGAACACGATGGGAGATGTTTTCTGTGCTGGCACAGTTTCTCCTTGCCAGACAGAGTGGAAAAGCTTTTTGCTAAGATGTAGACGAGAAGAGAGGCTAAAGACGAAGGTACGGTGCTCTGCCGAGCTAAGCACAGCTCCCGGGCGTCATTCGGCAGAAGACACAAACTGCAGAGCACTGTGAGCGGCAGAATCGTCTTTGCGCGGAGAAGCAGCTTCTTCGTCTCCGGGAGCCGGAGAGAGCGGCAACTTCGCAAAGGTGATGAAATAAGCTGTGCAACACTGCGATTGTGTGCGCAGCTTGCCAACTGAGAGAAGACAGTACCTGACCACTCTCCTGCCTTTTCTATTCACATGAACATTCGATTGCAAGCTGTTTTGGACAACTTTCTTTCTCTTCTTGCAAAACACTCGGCAGACCTCCGTGCAGCATCTAGAACACGATGGGAGATGTTTTTTGTGCTGGCACAGTTTCTCCTTGCCAGACAGAGTGGAAAAGCTTTTTGCTAAGATGTAGACGAGAAGAGAGGCTAAAGACGAAGGTACGGTGCTCTGCAGAGCTAAGCACCGCTCCCGGGCCTCTTTCGGCAGAAGGCGCACACCGCCTAGCACTGTGAGCGGCAGAATCGTCTTTGCGCGAAGAAGCAGCTTCTTCGTCTCCGGGAGCCGGAGAGAGCGGCAGCTTCGCAAAGGTGATGAAACAAGCTGTACAACACTGCGATTGTGTGCGCAGCTTGCCAACTGAGAGAAAACAGTACCTGACCACTCTCCTGCCTTTTCTATTCACATGAACATTCGATTGCAAGCTGTTTTGGACAACTTTCTTTCTCTTCTTGCAAAACACTCGGCAGACCTCCGTGCAGCCTCTAGAACACGATGGGAGATGTTTTCTGTGCTGGCAAAGTTTCTCCTTGCCAGACAGAATGGAAAAGCTTTTTGCTGAGATGTAGACGAGAAGAGAGGATAAAGACGAAGGTACGGTGCTCTGCAGAGCTAAGAACCGCTTCCGGGCCTCTTTCGGCAGAAGCCGCACACCGCAGAGCACTGTGAGCGGCAGAATCGTCTTTGCGCGAAGAAGCAGCTTCTTCGTCTCCGGGAGCCGGAGAGAGCGGCAGCTTCGCAAAGGTGATGAAACAAGCTGTACAACACTGCGATTGTGTGCGCAGCTTGCCAACTGAGAGAAAACAGTACCTGACCACTCTTCTGACTTTTCTATTCACATGAACATTCGATTGCAAGCTGTTTTGGACAACTTTCGTTCTCTTCTTGCAAAACACTCGGCAGACCTCCGTGCAGCCTCTAGAACACGATGGGAGATGTTTTTTGTGCTGGCACAGTTTCTCCTTGCCAGACAGAGTGGAAAAGCTTTTTGCTAAGATGTAGACGAGAAGAGAGGCTAAAGACGAAGGTAAGGTGCTCTGCAGAGCTAAGCACCTCTCCCGGGCCTCTTTCGGCAGAAGGCGCACACCGCAGAGCACTGTGTGCGGCAGAATCGTCTTTGCGCGAAGAAGCAGCTTCTTCGCCTCCGGGAGCCGGAGAGAGCGGCAGCTTCGCAAAGGTGATGAAACAAGCTGTACAACACTGCGATTGTGTGCGCAGCTTGCCAAGTGAGAGAAAACAGTACCTGACCACTCTCCTGCCTTTTCTAGTCACATGAACATTCGATTGGAAGCTGTTTTGGACAACTTTCTTTCTCTTCTTGCAAAACGCTCGGCAGACCTCCGTGCAACCTCCAGAACACGATGGGAGATGTTTTTTGTGCAGCACAGTTTCTCCTAGCCATACAGAGTGGAAAAGCTTTTTGCTAAGATGTAGACGAGAAGAGAGGCTAAAGACGAAGGTACGGTGCTCTGCAGAGCTAAGCACCGCTCCCGGACCTCTTTCGGCAGAAGGCGCACACCGCAGAGCACTGTGAGCGGCAGAATCGTCTTTGCGCGAAGAAGCAGCTTCTTCGTCTCCGGGAGCCGGAGAGAGCGGCAGCTTCGCAAAGGTGATGAAACAAGCTGTACAACACTGCGATTGTGTGCGCAGCTTGCCGACTGAGAGAAAAAGTACCTGACCACTCTCCTGCATTTTCTATTCACATGAACATTCGATTGCAAGCTGTTTTGGACAACTTTCTTTCTCTTCTTGCAAAACACTCGGCAGACCTCCGTGCAACCTCCAGAACACGATGGGAGATATTTTTTGTGCTGGCACAGTTTCTCCTTGCCAGACAGAGTGGAAAAGCTTTTTGCTAAGATGTAGACGACAAGAGAGGCTAAAGACGAAGGTACGGTGCTCTGCAGAGCTAAGCACCGCTCCCGGGCCTCTTTCGGCAGAAGGCGCACACCGCCTAGCACTGTGAGCGGCAGAATCGTCTTTGCGCGAAGAAGCAGCTTCTTCGCCTCTGGGAGCCGGAGAGAGCGGCAGCTTCTCAAAGGTGATGAAACAAGCTGTACAACACTGCGATTGTGTGCGCAGCTTGCCGACTGAGAGAAAACAGTACCTGACCACTCTCCTGCCTTTTCTAGTCACATGAACATTCGATTGCAAGCTGTTTTGGACAACTTTCTTTCTCTTCTTGCAAAACACTCGGCAGACCTCCGTGCAGCCTCTAGAACACGATGGGAGATGTTTTCTGTGCTGGCAAAGTTTCTCCTTGCCAGACAGAGTGGAAAAGCTTTTTGCTAAGATGTAGACGAGAAGAGAGGCTAAAGACGAAGGTACGGTGCTCTGCCGAGCTAAGCACAGCTCCCGGACCTCTTTCGGCAGAAGACACACACTGCAGAGCACTGTGAGCGGCAGAATCGTCTTTGCGCGAAGAAGCAGCTTCTTCGTCTCCGGGAGCCGGAGAGAGCGGCAACTTCGCAAAGGTGATGAAACAAGCTGTGCAACACTGCGATTGTGTGCGCAGCTTGCCAACTGAGAGAAGACAGTACCTGACCACTCTCCTGCCTTTTCTATTCACATGAACATTCGATTGCAAGCTGTTTTGGACAACTTTCTTTCTCTTCTTGCAAAACACTCGGCAGACCTCCGTGCAGCCTCTAGAACACAATGGGAGATGTTTTTTGTGCTGGCACAGTTTCTCCTTGCCAGACAGAGTGGAAAAGCTTTTTGCTAAGATGTAGACGAGAAGAGAGGCTGAAGACGAAGGTACGGTGCTCTGCAGAGGTAAGCACCGCTCCCGGGCCTCTTTCGGCAGAAGACGCACACCGCAGAGCACTGTGAGCGGCAGAATCTTCTTTGCGCGAAGAAGCAGCTTCTTCGTCTCCGGGAGCCGGAGAGAGCGGCAACTTCGCAAAGGTGATGAAACAAGGTGTACAACACTGCGATTGTGTGCGCAGCTTGCCAACTGAGAGAAAACAGTACCTGACCACTCTCCTGCCTTTTCTATTCACATGAACATTCGATTGCAAGCTGTTTTGGACAACTTTCTTTCTCTTCTTGCAAAACACTCGGCAGACCTCCGTGCAACCTCCAGAACACGATGGGAGATGTTTTTTGTGCTGGCACAGTTTCTCCTTGGCAGACAGAGTGGAAAAGCTTTTTGCTAAGATGTAGACGAGAAGAGAGGCTAAAGACGAAGGTAAGGTGCTCTGCAGAGCTAAGCACCGCTGCCGGGCGTCTTTCGGCAGAAGGCGCACACCGCAGAGCACTGTGAGCGGCAGAATCGTCTTTGCGCGAAGAAGCAGCTTCTTCGCCTCCGGGAGCCGGAGAGAGCGGCAGCTTCGCAAAGGTGATGAAACAAGCTGTACAACACTGCGATTGTGTGCGCAGCTTGCCGACTGAGAGAAAACAGTACCTGACCACTCTCCTGCCTTTTCTATTCACATGAACATTCGATTGCAAGCTGTTTTGGACAACTTTCTTTCTCTTCTTGCAAAACACTCGGCAGACCTCCGTGCAGCCTCTAGCACACGATGGGAGATGTTTTCTGTGCTGGCACAGTTTCTCCTTGCCAGACAGAGTGGAAAAGCTTTTTGCTAAGATGTAGACGAGAAGAGAGGCTAAAGACGAAGGTACGGTGCTCTGCAGAGCTAAGCACCGCTCCCGGGCCTCTTTCGGCAGAAGGCGCACACCGCAGAGCACTGTGTGCGGCAGAATCGTCTTTGCGCGAAGAAGCAGCTTCTTCGCCTCTGGGAGCCGGAGAGAGCGGCAGCTTCTGAAAGGTGATGAAAAAAGCTGTACAACACTGCGATTGTGTGCGCAGCTTGCCGACTGAGAGAAAACACTACCTGACCACTCTCTTGCCTTTTCTAGTCACATGAACATTCGACTGCAAGCTGTTTTGGACAACTTTCGTTCTCTTCTTGCAAAACACTCGGCAGAAATCCGTGCAGCCTCTAGAACACGATGGGAGATGTTTTCTGTGCTGGCACAGTTTCTCCTTGCCAGACAGAGTGGAAAAGCTTTTTGCTAAGATGTAGACGAGAAGAGAGGCTAAAGACGAAGGTACGGTGCTCTGCCGAGCTAAGCACAGCTCCCAGGCCTCGTTCGGCAGAAGACACACACCGCAGAGCACTGTGAGCGGCAGAATCGTCTTTGCGCGAAGAAGCAGCTTCTTCGTCTCCGGGAGCCGGAGAGAGCGGCAACTTCGCAAAGGTGATGAAACAAGCTGTGCAACACTGCGATTGTGTGCGCAGCTTGCCAACTGAGAGAAGACAGTACCTGACCACTCTCCTGCCTTTTCTATTCACATGAACATTCGATTGCAAGCTGTTTTGGACAACTTTCTTTCTCTTCTTGCAAAACACTCGGCAGACCTCCGTGCAGCCTCTAGAACACGATGGGAGATGTTTTTTGTGCTGGCACAGTTTCTCCTTGCCAGACAGAGTGGAAAAGCTTTTTGCTAAGATGTAGACGAGAAGAGAGGCTAAAGACGAAGGTACGGTGCTCTGCAGAGCTAAGCTCAGCTCCCGGGCCTCTTTCGGCAGAAGACGCACACCGCAGAGCACTGTGAGCGGCAGAATCGTCTTTGCGCGAAGAAGCAGCTTCTTCGTCTCCGGGAGCCGGAGAGAGCGGCAACTTCGCAAAGGTGATGAAACAAGCTGTACAACACTGCGATTGTGTGCGCAGCTTGCCAACTGAGAGAAAACAGTACCTGACCACTCTCCTGCCTTTTCTATTCACATGAACATTCGATTGCAAGCTGTTTTGGACAACTTTCTTTCTCTTCTTGCAAAACACTCGACAGACCTCCGTGCAGCCTCTAGAACACGATGGGAGATGTTTTCTGTGCTGGCAAAGTTTCTCCTTGCCAGACAGAATGGAAAAGCTTTTTGCTGAGATGTAGACGAGAAGAGAGGCTAAAGACGAAGGTACGGTGCTCTGCAGAGCTAAGAACCGCTTCCGGGCCTCTTTCGGCAGAAGACACACACCGCAGAGCACTGTGAGCGGCAGAATCGTCTTTGCGCGAAGAAGCAGCTTCTTCGCCTCCGGGAGCCGGAGAGAGCGGCAGCTTCGCAAAGGTGATGAAACAAGCTGTACAACACTGCGATTGTGTGCGCAGCTTGCCAAGTGAGAGAAAAGAGTACCTGACCACTCTCCTGCCTTTTCTATTCACATGAACATTCGATTGCAAGCTGTTTTGGACAACTTTCTTTCTCTTCTTGCAAAACACTCGGCAGACCTCCGTGCAGCCTCTAGAACACAATGGGAGATGTTTTTTGTGCTGGCACAGTTTCTCCTTGCCAGACAGAGTGGAAAAGCTTTTTGCTAAGATGTAGACGAGAAGAGAGGCTAAAGACGAAGGTACGGTGCTCTGCAGAGGTAAGCACCGCTCCCGGGCCTCTTTCGGCAGAAGACGCACACCGCAGAGCACTGTGTGCGGCAGAATCGTCTTTGCGCGAAGAAGCAGCTTCTTCGCCTCCGGGAGCCGGAGAGAGCGGCAACTTCGCAAAGGTGATGAAACAAGCTGTACAACACTGCGATTGTGTGCGCAGCTTGCCAACTGAGAGAAAACAGTACCTGACCACTCTCCTGCCTTTTCTAGTCACATGAACATTCGATTGGAAGCTGTTTTGGACAACTTTCTTTCTCTTCTTGCAAAACGCTCGGCAGACCTCCGTGCAACCTCCAGAACACGATGGGAGATGTTTTTTGTGCAGCACAGTTTCTCCTAGCCATACAGAGTGGAAAAGCTTTTTGCTAAGATGTAGACGAGAAGAGAGGCTAAAGACGAAGGTACGGTGCTCTGCAGAGCTAAGCACCGCTCCCGGACCTCTTTCGGCAGAAGGCGCACACCGCAGAGCACTGTGAGCGGCAGAATCGTCTTTGCGCGAAGAAGCAGCTTCTTCGTCTCCGGGAGCCGGAGAGAGCGGCAACTTCGCAAAGGTGATGAAACAAGCTGTACAACACTGCGATTGTGTGCGCAGCTTGCCAAGTGAGAGAAAACAGTACCTGACAACTCTCCTGCCTTTTCTAGTCACATGAACATTCGATTGCAAGCTGTTTTGGACAACTTTCTTTCTCTTCTTGCAAAACACTCGGCAGACCTCCGTGCAGCCTCTAGAACACGTTGGGAGATGTTTTCTGTGCTGGCACAGTTTCTCCTTGCCAGACAGAGTGGAAAAGCTTTTTGCTAAGATGTAGACGACAAGAGAGGCTAAAGACGAAGGTACGGTGCTCTGCAGAGCTAAGCACCGCTCCCGGGCCTCTTTCGGCAGAAGGCGCACACCGCCTAGCACTGTGAGCGGCAGAATCGTCTTTGCGCGAAGAAGCAGCTTCTTCGCATCCGGGAGCCGGAGAGAGCGGCAGCTTCTCAAAGGTGATGAAACAAACTGTACAACACTGCGATTGTGTGCGCAGCTTCCCAACTGAGAGAAAACAGTACCTGACCACTCTCCTGCCTTTTCTAGTCACATGAACATTCGATTGCAAGCTGTTTTGGACAACTTTCTTTCTCTTCTTGCAAAACACTCGGCAGACCTCCGTGCAGCCTCTAGAACACGATGGGAGATGTTTTTTGTGCTGGCACAGTTTCTCCTTGCCAGACAGAGTGGAAAAGCTTTTTGCTAAGATGTAGACGAGAAGAGAGGCTAAAGACGAAGGTACGGTGCTCTGCAGAGCTAAGCACCGCTCCCGGGCCTCTTTCGGCAGAAGGCGCACACCGCAGAGCACTGTGAGCGGCAGAATCATCTTTGCGCGAAGAAGCAGCTTCTTCGCCTCTGGGAGCCGGAGAGAGCGGCAGCTTCTCAAAGGTGATGAAACAAGCTGTACAACACTGCGATTGTGTGCGCAGCTTGCCGACTGAGAGAAAACAGTACCTGACCACTTTCCTGCCTTTTCTAGTCACATGAACATTCGATTGCAAGCTGTTTTGGACAACTTTCTTTCTCTTCTTGCAAAACACTCGGCAGACCTCCGTGCAGCCTCTAGAACACGATGGGAGATGTTTTCTGTGCTGGCACAGTTTCTCCTTGCCAGACAGAGTGGAAAAGCTTTTTGCTAAGATGTAGACGAGAAGAGAGGCTAAAGACGAAGGTACGGTGCTCTGCCGAGCTAAGCACAGCTCCCGGGCGTCATTCGGCAGAAGACACAAACTGCAGAGCACTGTGAGCGGCAGAATCGTCTTTGCGCGGAGAAGCAGCTTCTTCGTCTCCGGGAGCCGGAGAGAGCGGCAACTTCGCAAAGGTGATGAAATAAGCTGTGCAACACTGCGATTGTGTGCGCAGCTTGCCAACTGAGAGAAGACAGTACCTGACCACTCTCCTGCCTTTTCTATTCACATGAACATTCGATTGCAAGCTGTTTTGGACAACTTTCTTTCTCTTCTTGCAAAACACTCGGCAGACCTCCGTGCAGCATCTAGAACACGATGGGAGATGTTTTTTGTGCTGGCACAGTTTCTCCTTGCCAGACAGAGTGGAAAAGCTTTTTGCTAAGATGTAGACGAGAAGAGAGGCTAAAGACGAAGGTACGGTGCTCTGCAGAGCTAAGCACCGCTCCCGGGCCTCTTTCGGCAGAAGGCGCACACCGCCTAGCACTGTGAGCGGCAGAATCGTCTTTGCGCGAAGAAGCAGCTTCTTCGTCTCCGGGAGCCGGAGAGAGCGGCAGCTTCGCAAAGGTGATGAAACAAGCTGTACAACACTGCGATTGTGTGCGCAGCTTGCCAACTGAGAGAAAACAGTACCTGACCACTCTCCTGCCTTTTCTATTCACATGAACATTCGATTGCAAGCTGTTTTGGACAACTTTCTTTCTCTTCTTGCAAAACACTCGGCAGACCTCCGTGCAGCCTCTAGAACACGATGGGAGATGTTTTCTGTGCTGGCAAAGTTTCTCCTTGCCAGACAGAATGGAAAAGCTTTTTGCTGAGATGTAGACGAGAAGAGAGGATAAAGACGAAGGTACGGTGCTCTGCAGAGCTAAGAACCGCTTCCGGGCCTCTTTCGGCAGAAGCCGCACACCGCAGAGCACTGTGAGCGGCAGAATCGTCTTTGCGCGAAGAAGCAGCTTCTTCGTCTCCGGGAGCCGGAGAGAGCGGCAGCTTCGCAAAGGTGATGAAACAAGCTGTACAACACTGCGATTGTGTGCGCAGCTTGCCAACTGAGAGAAAACAGTACCTGACCACTCTTCTGACTTTTCTATTCACATGAACATTCGATTGCAAGCTGTTTTGGACAACTTTCGTTCTCTTCTTGCAAAACACTCGGCAGACCTCCGTGCAGCCTCTAGAACACGATGGGAGATGTTTTTTGTGCTGGCACAGTTTCTCCTTGCCAGACAGAGTGGAAAAGCTTTTTGCTAAGATGTAGACGAGAAGAGAGGCTAAAGACGAAGGTAAGGTGCTCTGCAGAGCTAAGCACCTCTCCCGGGCCTCTTTCGGCAGAAGGCGCACACCGCAGAGCACTGTGTGCGGCAGAATCGTCTTTGCGCGAAGAAGCAGCTTCTTCGCCTCCGGGAGCCGGAGAGAGCGGCAGCTTCGCAAAGGTGATGAAACAAGCTGTACAACACTGCGATTGTGTGCGCAGCTTGCCAAGTGAGAGAAAACAGTACCTGACCACTCTCCTGCCTTTTCTAGTCACATGAACATTCGATTGGAAGCTGTTTTGGACAACTTTCTTTCTCTTCTTGCAAAACGCTCGGCAGACCTCCGTGCAACCTCCAGAACACGATGGGAGATGTTTTTTGTGCAGCACAGTTTCTCCTAGCCATACAGAGTGGAAAAGCTTTTTGCTAAGATGTAGACGAGAAGAGAGGCTAAAGACGAAGGTACGGTGCTCTGCAGAGCTAAGCACCGCTCCCGGACCTCTTTCGGCAGAAGGCGCACACCGCAGAGCACTGTGAGCGGCAGAATCGTCTTTGCGCGAAGAAGCAGCTTCTTCGTCTCCGGGAGCCGGAGAGAGCGGCAACTTCGCAAAGGTGATGAAACAAGCTGTACAACACTGCGATTGTGTGCGCAGCTTGCCAAGTGAGAGAAAACAGTACCTGACAACTCTCCTGCCTTTTCTATTCACATGAACATTCGATTGCAAGCTGTTTTGGACAACTTTCTTTCTCTTCTTGCAAAACACTCGGCAGACCTCCGTGCAGCCTCTAGAACACGATGGGAGATGTTTTCTGTGCTGGCACAGTTTCTCCTAGCCAGACAGAGTGGAAAAGCTTTTTGCTAAGATGTAGACGAGAAGAGACGCTAAAGACGAAGGTACGGTGCTCTGCCGAGCTAAGCACAGGTCCCGGGCCTCTTTCGGCAGAAGACACACACTGCAGAGCACTGTGAGCGGCAGAATCGTCTTTGCGCGAAGAAGCAGCTTCTTCGTCTCCGGGAGCCGGAGAGAGCGGCAACTTCGCAAAGGTGATGAAACAAGCTGTGCAACACTGCGATTGTGTGCGCAGCTTGCCAACTGAGAGAAAACAGTACCTGACCACTCTCCTGCCTTTTCTATTCACATGAACATTCGATTGCAAGCTGTTTTGGACAACTTTCTTTCTCTTCTTGCAAAACACTCGGCAGACCTCCGTGCAGCCTCTAGAACACGATGGGAGATGTTTTTTGTGCTGGCACAGTTTCTCCTTGCCAGACAGAGTGGAAAAGCTTTTCGCTAAGATGTAGACGACAAGAGAGGCTAAAGACGAAGGTACGGTGCTCTGCAGACCTAAGCACCGCTCCCGGGCCTCTTTCGGCAGAAGGCGCACACCGCAGAGCACTGTGAGCGGCAGAATCGTCTTTGCGCGAAGAAGCAGCTTCTTCGCATCCGGGAGCCGGAGAGAGCGGCAGCTTCTCAAAGGTGATGAAACAAGCTGTACAACACTGCGATTGTGTGCGCAGCTTCCCAACTGAGAGAAAACAGTACCTGACCACTCTCCTGCCTTTTCTAGTCACATGAACATTCGATTGCAAGCTGTTTTGGACAACTTTCTTTCTCTTCTTGCAAAACACTCGGCAGACCTCCGTGCAACCTCCAGAACACGATGGGAGATGTTTTCTGTGCTGGCACAGTTTCTCCTAGCCAGACAGAGTGGAAAAGCTTTTTGCTAAGATGTAGACGAGAAGAGAGGCTAAAGACGAAGGTACGGTGCTCTGCAGAGCTAAGCACCGCTCCCGGACCTCTTTCGGCAGAAGGCGCACACCGCAGAGCCCTGTGAGCGGCAGAATCGTCTTTGCGCGAAGAAGCAGCTTCTTCGTCTCCGGGAGCCGGAGAGAGCGTCAGCTTCGCAAAGGTGATGAAACAAGCTGTACAACACTGCGATTGTGTGCGCAGCTTGCCGACTGAGAGAAAACAGTACCTGACCACTCTCCTGCCTTTTCTATTCACATGAACATTCGATTGCAAGCTGTTTTGGACAACTTTCTTTCTCTTCTTGCAAAACACTCGGCAGACCTCCGTGCAGCCTCTAGAACACGATGGGAGATGTTTTTTGTGCTGGCACAGTTTCTCCTTGCCAGACAGAGTGGAAAAGCTTTTTGCTAAGATGTAGACGAGAAGAGAGGCTAAAGACGAAGGTACGGTGCTCTGCAGAGCTAAGCACCGCTCCCGGGCCTCTTTCGGCAGAAGGCGCACACCGCAGAGCACTGTGAGCGGCAGAATCGTCTTTGGGCGAAGAAGCAGCTTCTTCGCCTCTGGGAGCCGGAGAGAGCGGCAGCTTCTCAAAGGTGATGAAACAAGCTGTACAACACTGCGATTGTGTGCGCAGCTTGCCGACTGAGAGAAAACAGTACCTGACCACTCTCCTGCCTTTTCTATTCACATGAACATTCGATTGCAAGCTGTTTTGGACAACTTTCTTTCTCTTATTGCAAAACACTCGGCAGACCTCCGTGCAGCCTCTAGAACACGATGGGAGATGTTTTCTGTGCTGGCACAGTTTCTCCTTGCCAGACAGAGTGGAAAAGCTTTTTGCTAAGATGTAGACGAGAAGAGAGGCTAAAGACGAAGGTACGGTTCTCTGCAGAGCTATGCACCGCTCCCGGGCCTCTTTCGGCAGAAGGCGCACACCGCAGAGCACTGTGAGCGGCAGAATCGTCTTTGCGCGAAGAAGCAGCTTCTTCGTCTCCGGGAGCCGGAGAGAGCGGCAGCTTCGCAAAGGTGATGAAACAAGCTGTACAACACTGCGATTGTGTGCGCAGCTTGCCGACTGAGAGAAAAAGTACCTGACCACTCTCCTGCCTTTTCTATTCACATGAACATTCGATTGCAAGCTGTTTTTGACAACTTTGCTTCTCTTCTTGCAAAACACTCGGCAGACCTCCGTGCAGCCTCCAGAACACGATGGGAGATGTTTTTTGTGCTGGCAACGTTACTCCTAGCCAGACAGAGTGGAAAAGCTTTTTGCTAACATGTAGACGAGAAGAGAGGCTAAAGACGAAGGTACGGCGCTCTGCAGAGCTTAGCACCGCTCCCGGACCTCTTTCGGCAGAAGGCGCACACCGCAGAGCACTGTGAGCGGCAGAATCGTCTTTGCGCGAAGAAGCAGCTTCTTCGTCTCCGGGAGCCGGAGAGAGCGGCTGCTTGGCAAAGGTGATGAAACAAGCTGTACAACACTGCGATTGTGTGCGCAGCTTGCCAACTGAGAGAAAACAGTACCTGACCACTCTCCTGCCTTTTCTATTCACATGAACATTCGATTGCAAGCTGTTTTGGACAACTTTCTTTCTCTTCTTGCAAAACACTCGGCAGACCTCCGTGCAACCTCCAGAACACGATGGGAGATGTTTTCTGTGCTGGCACAGTTTCTCCTTGCCAGACAGAGTGGAAAAGCTTTTTGCTAAGATGTAGACGAGAAGAGAGGCTAAAGACGAAGGTACGGTGCTCTGCAGAGCTAAGCACCGCTACCGGGTCTCTTTGGGCAGAAGGTGCACACCGCAGAGCACTGTGAGCGGCAGAATCGTCTTTGCGCGAAGAAGCAGCTTCTTCGTCTCCGGGAGCCGGAGAGAGCGGCAGCTTCGCAAAGGTGATGAAAGAAGCTGTACAACACTGCGATTGTGTGCGCAGCTTGCCAACTGAGAGAAAACAGTACCTGACCACTCTCCTGCCTTTTCTATTCACATGAACATTCGATTGCAAGCTGTTTTGGACAACTTTCTTTCTCTTCTTGCAAAACACTCGGCAGACCTCCGTGCAACCTCCAGAACACGATGGGAGATGTTTTTTGTGCTGGCACAGTTTCTCCTTGCCAGACAGAGTGGAAAAGCTTTTTGCTGAGATGTAGACTAGAAGAGAGGCTAAAGACGAAGGTACGGTGCTCTGCAGAGCTTAGCACCCCTCCCGGACCTCTTTCGGCAGAAGGCGCACACTGCAGAGCACTGTGAGCGGCAGAATCGTCTTTGCGCGAAGAAGCAGCTTCTTCATCTCCGGGAGCCGGCGAGAGCGGCAACTTCGCAAAGGTGATGAAACAAGCTGTACAACACTGCGATTGTGTGCGCAGCTTGCCAACTGAGAGAAAACAGTACCTGACCACTCTCCTGCCTTTTCTATTCACATGAACATTCGATTGCAAGTTGTTTTGGACAACTTTCTTTCTCTTCTTGCAAAACACTCTGGAGACCTCCGTGCAGCCTCTAGAACCGATGGGACATGTTTTTTGTGCTGGCAAAGTTTCTCCCTTCCAGACAGAATGGAAAAGATTTTTGCTGAGATGTAGACGAGAAGAGAGGCTAAAGACGAAGGTACGGTGCTCTGCAGAGCGAAGCACCGCTCCCGGACCTCTTTCGGCAGAAGGCGCACACCGCAGAGCACTGTGAGCGGCAGAATCGTCTTTGCGCGAAGAAGCAGCTTCTTCGTCTCCGGGAGCCGGAGAGAGCGGCAGCTTCGCAAAGGTGATGAAACAAGCTGTACAACACTACGATTGTGTGCGCAGCTTGCCAACTGAGAGAACAGGACCTGACCACTCTCCTGCCTTTTCTATTCACATGAACATTGGATTTCATGTTGTTTTGGACAACTTTCTTTCTCTTCTTGCAAAACACTCGGCAGACCTCCGTGCAGCCTCTAGAACCGATGGGAGATGTTTTTTGTGCTGGCACAGTTTCTCCCTTCCAGACAGAGTGGAAAAGCTTTTTGCTAAGATGTAGACGAGAAGAGAGGCTAAAGACGAAGGTATGGTGCTCTGCAGAGGTAAGCAACGCTCCCGGACCTCTTTCGGCAGAAGGCGCACATCGGAGAGCACTGTGAGCGGCAGAATCGTCTTTGCGCGAAGAAGCAGCTTCTTCGCCTCCTGGAGCCGGAGAGAGCGGCAGCTTCGCAAAGGTGATGAAACAAGCTGTACAACACTACGATTGTGTGCGCAGCTTGCCAACTGAGAGAAAACAGTACCTGACCACTCTCCTGCCTTTTCTATTCACATGAATATTCGATCGCAAGCTGTTTTGGACAACTTTCGTTCTCTTCTTGCAAAACACTCGGCAGACCTCCGTGCAGCCTCTAGAACACGATGGGAGATTTTTTTTGTGCTGGCACAGTTTCTCCTTGCCAGGCAGAGTGGAAAAGCTTTTTGCTAAGATGTAGACGAGAAGAGAGGCTAAAGACGAAGGTAAGGTGCTCTGCAGAGCTAAGAACCTCTACCGGGCCTCTTTCGGCAGAAGGCGCACACCGCAGAGCACTGTGTGCGGCAGAATCGTCTTTGCGCGAAGAAGCAGCTTCTTCGCCTCCGGGAGCCGGAGAGAGCGGCAGCTTCGCAAAGGTGATGAAACAAGCTGTACAACACTGCGATTGTGTGCGCAGCTTGCCAACTGAGAGAAAACAGTACCTGACCACTCTCCTGCCTTTTCTAGTCACATGAACATTCGATTGGAAGCTGTTTTGGACAACTTTCTTTCTCTTCTTGCAAAACGCTCGGCAGACCTCCGTGCAACCTCCAGAACACGATGGGAAATGTTTTTTGTGCAGCACAGTTTCTCGTAGCCAGACAGAGTGGAAAAGCTTTTTGCTAAGATGTAGACGAGAAGAGAGGCTAAAGACGAAGGTACGGTGCTCTGCAGAGCTAAGCACCGCTCCCGGAGCTCTTTCGGCAGAAGGCGCACACCGCAGAGCACTGTGAGCGGCAGAATCGTCTTTGCGCGAAGAAGCAGCTTCTTCGTCTCCGGGAGCCGGAGAGAGCGGCAACTTCGCAAAGGTGATGAAACAAGCTGTACAACACTGCGATTGTGTGCGCAGCTTGCCAAGTGAGAGAAAACAGTACCTGACCACTCTCCTGCCTTTTCTATTCACATGAACATTCGATTGCAAGCTGTTTTGGACAACTTTCTTTCTCTTCTTGCAAAACAATCGGCAGACCTCCGTGCAGCCTCTAGAACACGATGGGAGATGTTTTTTGTGCTGGCACAGTTTCTCCTTGCCAGACAGAGTGGAAAAGCTTTTTGCTAAGATGTAGACGACAAGAGAGGCTAAAGACGAAGGTACGGTGCTCTGCAGAGCTAAGCACTGCTCCCGGGCCTCTTTCGGCAGAAGGCGCACACCGCAGAGCACTGTGAGCGGCAGAATCGTCTTTGCGCGAAGAAGCAGCTTCTTCGCATCCGGGAGCCGGAGAGAGCGGCAGCTTCTCAAAGGTGATGAAACAAGCTGTACAACACTGCGATTGTGTGCGCAGCTTCCCAACTGAGAGAAAACAGTACCTGACCACTCTCCTGCCTTTTCTATTCACATGAACATTCGATTGCAAGCTGTTTTGGACAACTATCTTTCTCTTCTTGCAAAACACTCGGCAGACCTCCGTGCAACCTCCAGAACACGATGGGAGATGTTTTTTGTGCTGGCACAGTTTCTCCTAGCCAGACAGAGCGGAAAAGCTTTTTGCTAAGATGTAGACGAGAAGAGAGGCTAAAGACGAAGGTACGGTGCTCTGCAGAGCTAAGCACCGCTGCCGGACCTCTTTCGGCAGAAGGCGCACACCGCAGAGCCCTGTGAGCGGCAGAATCGTCTTTGCGCGAAGAAGCAGCTTCTTCGTCTCCGGGAGCCGGAGAGAGCGGCAGCTTCGCAAAGGTGATGAAACAAGCTGTACAACACTGCGATTGTGTGCGCAGCTTGCCGACTTAGAGAAAACAGTACCTGACCACTCTCCTGCCTTTTCTATTCACATGAACATTCGATTGCAAGCTGTTTTGGACAACTTTCTTTCTCTTCTTGCAAAACACTCGGCAGACCTCCGTGCAGCCTCTAGAACACGATGGGAGATGTTTTTTGTGCTGGCACAGTTTCTCCTTGCCAGACAGAGT
The DNA here is from genome assembly GCF_028551555.1 of Melozone crissalis. Taxonomy (NCBI): domain Eukaryota; kingdom Metazoa; phylum Chordata; class Aves; order Passeriformes; family Passerellidae; genus Melozone; species Melozone crissalis. The sequence continues at coordinate 147,377 of NW_026535843.1, read as the reverse complement.
GGAAAAGCTTTTTGCTAAGATGTAGACGAGAAGAGAGGCTAAAGACGAAGGTACGGTGCTCTGCAGAGCTAAGCACCGCTCCCGGGCCTCTTTCGGCAGAAGGCGCACACCGCAGAGCACTGTGAGCGGCAGAATCGTCTTTGCGCGAAGAAGCAGCTTCTTCATCTCCGGGAGCCGGCGAGAGCGGCAACTTCGCAAAGGTGATGAAACAAGCTGTACAACACTGCGATTGTGTGCGCAGCTTGCCAACTGAGAGAAAACAGTACCTGACCACTCTCCTGCCTTTTCTATTCACATGAACATTCGATTGCAAGTTGTTTTGGACAACTTTCTTTCTCTTCTTGCAAAACACTCTGGAGACCTCCGTGCAGCCTCTAGAACCGATGGGACATGTTTTTTGTGCTGGCAAAGTTTCTCCCTTCCAGACAGTATGGAAAAGATTTTTGCTGAGATGTAGACGAGAAGAGAGGCTAAAGACGAAGGTACGGTGCTCTGCAGAGGTAAGCAACGCTCCCGGACCTCTTTCGGCAGAAGGCGCACACCGGAGAGCACTGTGAGCGGCAGAATCGTCTTTGCGCGAAGAAGCAGCTTCTTCGCCTCCGGGAGCCGGAGAGAGCGGCAGCTTCGCAAAGGTGATGAAACAAGCTGTACAACACTACGATTGTGTGCGCAGCTTGCCAACTGAGAGAAAACAGTACCTGACCACTCTCCTGCCTTTTCTATTCACATGAACATTCGATTGCAAGTTGTTTTGGACAACTTTCTTTCTCTTCTTGCAAAACACTCGGCAGACCACCGTGCAGCCTCTAGAACCGATGGGAGATGTTTTTTGTGCTGGCACAGTTTCTCCCTTCCAGACAGAGTGGAAAAGCTTTTTGCTGAGATGTAGACGAGAAGAGAGGCTAAAGACCAAGGTACGGTGCTCTGCAGAGCTTAGCACCGCTGCCGGACCTCTTTCGGCAGAAGGCGCACACCGCAGAGCACTGTGAGCGGCAGAATCGTCTTTGCGCGAAGAAGCAGCTTCTTCGTCTCCGGGAGCCGGAGAGAGCGGCAGCTTCGCAAAGGTGATGAAACAAGCTGTACAACACTGCGATTGTGTGCGCAGCTTGCCAACTGAGAGAAAACAGTACCTGACCACTCTCCTGCCTTTTCTAGTCACATGAACATTCGATTGGAAGCTGTTTTGGACAACTTTCTTTCTCTTCTTGCAAAACGCTCGGCAGACCTCCGTGCAACCTCCAGAACACGATGGGAGATGTTTTTTGTGCAGCACAGTTTCTCGTAGCCAGACAGAGTGGAAAAGCTTTTTGCTAAGATGTAGACGAGAAGAGAGGCTAAAGACGAAGGTACGGTGCTCTGCAGAGCTAAGCACCGCTGCCGGACCTCTTTCGGCAGAAGGCGCACACCGCAGAGCACTGTGTGCGGCAGAATCGTCTTTGCGCGAAGAAGCAGCTTCTTCGCCTCCGGGAGCCGGAGAGAGCGGCAGCTTCGCAAAGGTGATGAAACAAGCTGTACAACACTGCGATTGTGTGCGCAGCTTGCCAAGTGAGAGAAAACAGTACCTGACAACTCTCCTGCCTTTTCTATTCACATGAACATTCGATTGCAAGCTGTTTTGGACAACTTTCTTTCTCTTCTTGCAAAACACTCGGCAGACCTCCGTGCAGCCTCTAGAACACGATGGGAGATGTTTTCTGTGCTGGCACAGTTTCTCCTAGCCAGACAGAGTGGAAAAGCTTTTTGCTAAGATGTAGACGAGAAGAGAGGCTAAAGACGAAGGTACGGTGCTCTGCCGAGCTAAGCACAGCTCCCGGGCCTCTTTCGGCAGAAGACACACACTGCAGAGCACTGTGAGCGGCAGAATCGTCTTTGCGCGAAGAAGCAGCTTCTTCGTCTCCGGGAGCCGGAGAGAGCGGCAATTTCGCAAAGGTGATGAAACAAGCTGTGCAACACTGCGATTGTGTGCGCAGCTTGCCAACTGAGAGAAAACAGTACCTGACCACTCTCCTGCCTTTTCTATTCACATGAACATTCGATTGCAAGCTGTTTTGGACAACTTTCTTTCTCTTCTTGCAAAACAATCGGCAGACCTCCGTGCAGCCTCTAGAACACGATGGGAGATGTTTTTTGTGCTGGCACAGTTTCTCCTTGCCAGACAGAGTGGAAAAGCTTTTTGCTAAGATGTAGACGAGAAGAGAGGCTAAAGACGAAGGTACGGTGCTCTGCAGAGCTAAGCACCGCTCCCGGGCCTCTTTCGGCAGAAGGCGCACACCGCAGAGCACTGTGAGCGGCAGAATCGTCTTTGCGCGAAGAAGCAGCTTCTTCGCATCCGGGAGCCGGAGAGAGCGGCAGCTTCTCAAAGGTGATGAAACAAGCTGTACAACACTGCGATTGTGTGCGCAGCTTCCCAACTGAGAGAAAACAGTACCTGACCACTCTCCTGCCTTTTCTATTCACATGAACATTCGATTGCAAGCTGTTTTGGACAACTATCTTTCTCTTCTTGCAAAACACTCGGCAGACCTCCGTGCAACCTCCAGAACACGATGGGAGATGTTTTTTGTGCTGGCACAGTTTCTCCTAGCCAGACAGAGCGGAAAAGCTTTTTGCTAAGATGTAGACGAGAAGAGAGGCTAAAGACGAAGGTACGGTGCTCTGCAGAGCTAAGCACCGCTCCCGGACCTCTTTCGGCAGAAGGCGCACAGCGCAGAGCCCTGTGAGCGGCAGAATCGTCTTTGCGCGAAGAAGCAGCTTCTTCGTCTCCGGGAGCCGGAGAGAGCGGCAGCTTCGCAAAGGTGATGAAACAAGCTGTACAACACTGCGATTGTGTGCGCAGCTTGCCGACTTAGAGAAAACAGTACCTGACCACTCTCCTGCCTTTTCTATTCACATGAACATTCGATTGCAAGCTGTTTTGGACAACTTTCTTTCTCTTCTTGCAAAACACTCGGCAGACCTCCGTGCAGCCTCTAGAACACGATGGGAGATGTTTTTTGTGCTGGCACAGTTTCTCCTTGCCAGACAGAGTGGAAAAGCTTTTTGCTAAGATGTAGACGAGAAGAGAGGCTAAAGACGAAGGTACGGTGCTCTGCAGAGCTAAGCACCGCTCCCGGGCCTCTTTCGGCAGAAGGCGCACACCGCAGAGCACTGTGAGCGGCAGAATCGTCTTTGCGCGAAGAAGCAGCTTCTTCGCCTCTGGGAGCCGGAGAAAGCGGCAGCTTCTCAAAGGTGATGAAACAAGGTGTACAACACTGCGATTGTGTGCGCAGCTTGCCGACTGAGAGAAAACAGTACCTGACCACTTTCCTGCCTTTTCTAGTCACATGAACATTCGATTGCAAGCTGTTTTGGACAACTTTCGTTCTCTTCTTGCAAAACACTCGGCAGACCTCCGTGCAGCCTCTAGAACACGATGGGAGATGTTTTCTGTGCTGGCACAGTTTCTCCTTGCCAGACAGAGTGGAAAAGCTTTTTGCTAAGATGTAGACGAGAAGAGAGGCTAAAGACGAAGGTACGGTGCTCTGCAGAGCTAATCACAGATCCCGGGCCTCCTTCGGCAGAAGACGCACACCGCAGAGCATTGTGAGCGGCAGAATCGTCTTTGCGCGAAGAAGCAGCTTCTTCGTCTCCGGGAGCCGGAGAGAGCGGCAACTTCGCAAAGGTGATGAAACAAGCTGTACAACACTGCGATTGTGTGCGCAGCTTGCCAACTGAGAGAAAACAGTACCTGACCACTCTCCTGCCTTTTCTATTCACATGAACATTCGATTGCAAGCTGTTTTGGACAACTTTCTTTCTCTTCTTGCAAAACACTCGGCAGACCTCCGTGCAGCTTCTAGAACACGATGGGAGATGTTTTCTGTGCTGGCACAGTTTCTCCTTGCCAGACAGAGTGGAAAAGCTTTTTGCTAAGATGTAGACGAGAAGAGAGGCTAAAGACGAAGGTACGGTGCTCTGCAGAGCTATGCACCGCTCCCGGGCCTCTTTCGGCAGAAGGCGCACACCGCAGAGCACTGTGAGCGGCAGAATCGTCTTTGCGCGAAGAAGCAGCTTCTTCGTCTCCGGGAGCCGGAGAGAGCGGCAGCTTGGCAAAGGTGATGAAACAAGCTGTACAACACTGCGATTGTGTGCGCAGCTTGCCGACTGAGAGAAAAAGTACCTGACCACTCTCCTGCCTTTTCTATTCACATGAACATTCGATTGCAAGCTGTTTTGGACAACTTTCTTTCTCTTCTTGCAAAACACTCGGCAGACCTCCGTGCAACCTCCAGAACACGATGGGAGATGTTTTCTGTGCTGGCACAGTTTCTCCTTGCCAGACAGAGTGGAAAAGCTTTTTGCTGAGATGTAGACTAGAAGAGAGGCTAAAGACGAAGGTACGGTGCTCTGCAGAGCTTAGCACCCCTCCCGGACCTCTTTCGGCAGAAGGCGCACACTGCAGAGCACTGTGAGCGGCAGAATCGTCTTTGCGCGAAGAAGCAGCTTCTTCATCTCCGGGAGCCGGAGAGAGCGCCAATTTCGCAAAGGTGATGAAACAAGCTGTACAACACTGCGATTGTGTGCGCAGCTTGCCAACTGAGAGAAAACAGTACCTGACCACTCTCCTGCCTTTTCTATTCACATGAACATTCGATTGCAAGTAGTTTTGGACAACTTTCTTTCTCTTCTTGCAAAACACTCTGGAGAACTCCGTGCAGCCTCTAGAACCGATGGGACATGTTTTTTGTGCTGGCACAGTTTCTCCCTTCCAGACAGAATGGAAAAGATTTTTGCTGAGATGTAGACGAGAAGAGAGGCTAAAGACGAAGGTACGGTGCTCTGCAGAGCGAAGCACCACTCCCGGACCTCTTTCGGCAGAAGGCGCACACCGCCTAGCACTGTGAGCGGCAGAATCGTCTTTGCGCGAAGAAGCAGCTTCTTCGTCTCCGGGAGCCGGAGAGAGCGGCAGCTTCTCAAAGGTGATGAAACAAGCTGTACAACACTACGATTGTGTGCGCAGCTTGCCAACTGAGAGAATAGTACCTGACCACTCTCCTGCCTTTTCTATTCACATGAACATTCCATTGCAAGTTGTTTTGGACAACTTTCTTTCTCTTCTTGCAAAACACTCGGCAGACCTCCGTGCAGCCTCTAGAACCGATGGGAGATGTTTTTTGTGCTGGCACAGTTTCTCCCTTCCAGACAGAGTGGAAAAGCTTTTTGCTGAGATGTAGACGAGAAGAGAGGCTAAAGACCAAGGTACGGTGCTCTGCAGAGCTAAGCACCGCTCCCGGACCTCTTTCGGCAGAAGGCGCACACCGCAGAGCACTGTGAGCGGCAGAATCGTCTTTGCGCGAAGAAGCAGCTTCTTCGTCTCCGGGAGCCGGAGAGAGCGGCAGCTTCGCAAAGGTGATGAAACAAGCTGTACAGCACTGCGATTGTGTGCGCAGCTTGCCAACTGAGAGAAAACAGTACCTGACCACTCTCCTGCCTTTTCTATTCACATGAACATTCGATTGCAAGCTGTTTTGGACAACTTTCTTTCTCTTCTTGCAAAACACTCGGCAGACCTCCGTGCAGCCTCTAGAACACGATGGGAGATGTTTTTTGTGCTGGCACAGTTTCTCCTAGCCAGACAGAGTGGAAAAGCTTTTTGCTAAGATGTAGACGAGAAGAGAGGCTAAAGACGAAGGTACGGTGCTCTGCAGAGCTAAGCACCGCTGCCGGACCTCTTTCGGCAGAAGGCGCACACCGCAGAGCCCTGTGAGCGGCAGAATCGTCTTTGCGCGAAGAAGCAGCTTCTTCGTCTCCGGGAGCCGGAGAGAGCAGCAGCTTCACAAAGGTGATGAAACAAGATGTACAACACTGCGATTGTGTGCGCAGCTTGCCGACTGAGAGAAAACAGTACCTGACCACTCTCCTGCCTTTTCTATTCACATGAGCATTCGATTGCAAGCTGTTTTGGACAACTTTGTTTCTCTTCTTGCAAAACACTCGGCAGACCTGCGTGCAGCCTCTAGAACACGATGGGGGATGTTTTTTGTGCTGGCACAGTTTCTCCTTGCCAGACAGAGTGGAAAAGTTTTTTGCTAAGATGTAGACGAGAAGAGAGGCTAAAGACGAAGGTACGGTGCTCTGCAGAGCTAAGCACCGCTCCCGGGCGTCTTTCGGCAGAAGACACACACCGCAGAGCACTGTGAGCGGCAGAATCGTCTTTGCGCGAAGAAGCAGCTTCTTCGTCTCCGGGAGCCGGAGAGAGCGGCAACTTCGCAAAGGTGATGAAACAAGCTGTACAACACTGCGATTGTGTGCGCAGCTTGCCGACTGAGAGAAAAAGTACCTGACCACTCTCCTGCCTTTTCTATTCACATGAACATTCGATTGCAAGCTGTTTTGGACAACTTTCCTTCTCTTCTTGCAAAACACTCGGCAGACCTCCGTGCAGCCTCCAGAACACGATGGGAGATGTTTTTTGTGCTGGCAACGTTACTCCTAGCCAGACAGAGTGGAAAAGCTTTTTGCTAAGATGTAGACGAGAAGAGAGGCTAAAGACGAAGGTACGGTGCTCTGCAGAGCTTAGCACCGCTCCCGGAACTCTTTCGGCAGAAGGCGCACACCGCAGAGCACTGTGAGCGGCAGAATCGTCTTTGCGCGAAGAAGCAGCTTCTTCGTCTCCGGGAGCCGGAGAGAGCGGCAGCTTGGCAAAGGTGATGAAACAAGCTGTACAACACTGCGATTGTGTGCGCAGCTTGCCAACTGAGAGAAACAGTACCTGACCACTCTCCTGCCTTTTCTATTCACATGAACATTCGATTGCAAGCTGTTTTGGACAACTTTCTTTCTCTTATTGCAAAACACTCGGCAGACCTCCGTGCAACCTCCAGAACACGATGGGAGATGTTTTCTGTGCTGGCACAGTTTCTCCTTGCCAGACAGAGTGGAAAAGATTTTTGCTGAGATGTCGACTAGAAGAGAGGCTAAAGACGAAGGTACGGTGCTCTGCAGAGCTTAGCACCGCTCCCGGACCTCTTTCGGCAGAAGGCGCACACTGCAGAGCACTGTGAGCGGCAGAATCGTCTTTGCGCGAAGAAGCAGCTTCTTCATCTCCGGGAGCCGGAGAGAGCGGCAACTTCGCAAAGGTGATGAAACAAGCTGTACAACACTGCGATTGTGTGCGCAGCTTGCCAACTGAGAGAAAACAGTACCTGACCACTCTCCTGCCTTTTCTATTCACATGAACATTCGATTGCAAGTTGTTTTGGACAACTTTCTTTCTCTTCTTGCAAAACACTCTGGAGACCTCCGTGCAGCCTCTAGAACCGATGGGACATGTTTTTTGTGCTGGCACAGTTTCTCCCTTCCAGACAGAATGGAAAAGATTTTTGCTGAGATGTAGACGAGAAGAGAGGCTAAAGACGAAGGTACGGTGCTCTGCAGAGCGAAGCACCGCTCCCGGACCTCTTTCGGCAGAAGGCGCACACCGCCTAGCACTGTGAGCGGCAGAATCGTCTTTGCGCGAAGAAGCAGCTTCTTCGTCTCCGGGAGCCGGAGAGAGCGGCAGCTTCGCAAAGGTGATGAAACAAGCTGTACAACACTACGATTGTGTGCGCAGCTTGCCAACTGAGAGAACAGTACCTGACCACTCTCCTGCCTTTTCTATTCACATGAACATTGGATTGCAAGTTGTTTTGGACAACTTTCTTTCTCTTCTTGCAAAACACTCGGCAGACCTCCGTGCAGCCTCTAGAACCGATGGGAGATGTTTTTTGTGCTGGCACAGTTTCTCCCTTCCAGACAGAGTGGAAAAGCTTTTTGCTAAGATGTAGACGAGAAGAGAGGCTAAAGACGAAGGTACGGTGCTCTGCAGAGGTAAGCAACGCTCCCGGACCTCTTTCGGCAGAAGGCGCACACCGGAGAGCACTGTGAGCGGCAGAATCGTCTTTGCGCGGAGAAGCAGCTTCTTCGCCTCCGGGAGCCGGAGAGAGCGGCAGCTTCGCAAAGGTGATGAAACAAGCTGTACAACACTACGATTGTGTGCGCAGCTTGCCAACTGAGAGAAAACAGTACCTGACCACTCTCCTGCCTTTTCTATTCACATGAACATTCGATTGCAAGTTGTTTTGGACAACTTTCTTTCTCTTCTTGCAAAACACTCGGCAGACCACCGTGCAGCCTCTAGAACCGATGGGAGATGTTTTTTGTGCTGGCACAGTTTCTCCCTTCCAGACAGAGTGGAAAAGCTTTTTGCTGAGATGTAGACGAGAAGAGAGGCTAAAGACCAAGGTACGGTGCTCTGCAGAGCTTAGCACCGCTGCCGGACCTCTTTCGGCAGAAGGCGCACACCGCAGAGCACTGTGAGCGGCAGAATCGTCTTTGCGCGAAGAAGCAGCTTCTTCGTCTCCGGAGCCGGAGAGAGCGGCAGCTTCGCAAAGGTGATGAAACAAGCTGTACAACACTGCGATTGTGTGCGCAGCTTGCCAACTGAGAGAAAACAGTACCTGACCACTCTCCTGCCTTTTCTATTCACATGAACATTCGATTGCAAGCTGTTTTGGACAACTTTCTTTCTCTTCTTGCAAAACACTCGGCAGACCTCCGTGCAGCTTCTAGAACACGATGGGAGATGTTTTCTGTGCTGGCACAGTTTCTCCTTGCCAGACAGAGTGGAAAAGCCTTTTGCTAAGATGTAGACGAGAAGAGAGGCTAAAGACGAAGGTACGGTGCTCTGCAGAGGTAAGCAACGCTCCCGGACCTCTTTCGGCAGAAGGCGCACACCGGAGAGCACTGTGAGCGGCAGAATCGTCTTTGCGCGAAGAAGCAGCTTCTTCGCCTCCGGGAGCCGGAGAGAGCGGCAGCTTCGCAGAGGTGATGAAACAAGCTGTACAACACTGCGATTGTGTGCGCAGCTTGCCGACTTAGAGAAAACAGTACCTGACCACTCTCCTGCCTTTTCTATTCACATGAATATTCGATTGCAAGCTGTTTTGGACAACTTTCTTTCTCTTCTTGCAAAACACTCGGCAGACCTCCGTGCAGCCTCTAGAACACGATGGGAGATGTTTTTTGTGCTGGCACAGTTTCTCCTTGCCAGACAGAGTGGAAAAGCTTTTTGCTAAGATGTAGACGAGAAGAGAGGCTAAAGACGAAGGTACGGTGCTCTGCAGAGCTAAGCACCTCTCCCAGACCTCTTTCGGCAGAAGGCGCACACCGCAGAGCACTGTGAGCGGCAGAATCGTCTTTGCGCGAGGAAGCAGCTTCTACGTCTCCGGGAGCCGGAGAGAGCGGCAACTTCGCAAAGTTATGAAACAAGCTGTACAACACTGCGATTGTGTGCGCAGCTTGCCGACTGAGAGAAAACAGTACCTGACCACTCTCCTGCCTTTTCTATTCACATGAACATTCGATTGCAAGCTGTTTTGGACAACTTTCTTTCTCTTCTTGCAAAACACTCGGCAGACCTCCGTGCAGCCTCTAGAACACGATGGGAGATGTTTTTTGTGCTGGCACAGTTTCTCCTAGCCAGACAGAGTGGAAAAGCTTTTTGCTAAGATGTAGACGAGAAGAGAGGCTAAAGACGAAGGTACGGTGCTCTGCAGAGCTAAGCACCGCTGCCGGACCTCTTTCGGCAGAAGGCGCACACCGCAGAGCCCTGTGAGCGGCAGAATCGTCTTTGCGCGAAGAAGCAGCTTCTTCGTCTCCGGGAGCCGGAGAGAGCAGCAGCTTCACAAAGGTGATGAAACAAGACTTACAACACTACAACACTGCGATTGTGTGCGCAGCTTGCCGACTGAGAGAAAACAGTACCTGACCACTCTCCTGCCTTTTCTATTCACATGAACATTCGATTGCAAGCTGTTTTGGACAACTTTGTTTCTCTTCTTGCAAAACATTCGGCAGACCTGCGTGCAGCCTCTAGAACACGATGGGAGATGTTTTTTGTGCTGGCACAGTTTCTCCTTGCCAGACAGAGTGGAAAAGCTTTTTGCTAAGATGTAGACGAGAAGAGAGGCTAAAGACGAAGGTACGGTGCTCTGCAGAGCTAAGCACCGCTCCCGGGCGTCTTTCGGCAGAAGACACACACCGCAGAGCACTGTGAGCGGCAGAATCGTCTTTGCGCGAAGAAGCAGCTTCTTCGTCTCCGGGAGCTGGAGAGAGCGGCAACTTCGCAAAGGTGATGAAACAAGCTGTACAACACTGCGATTGTGTGCGCAGCTTGCCGACTGAGAGAAAAAGTACCTGACCACTCTCCTGCCTTTTCTATTCACATGAACATTCGATTGCAAGCTGTTTTGGACAACTTTCCTTCTCTTCTTGCAAAACACTCGGCAGACCTCCGTGCAGCCTCCAGAACACGATGGGAGATGTTTTTTGTGCTGGCAACGTTACTCCTAGCCAGACAGAGTGGAAAAGCTTTTTGCTAAGATGTAGACGAGAAGAGAGGCTAAAGACGAAGGTACGGTGCTCTGCAGAGCTTAGCACCGCTCCCGGAACACTTTCGGCAGAAGGCGCACACCGCAGAGCACTGTGAGCGGCAGAATCGTCTTTGCGCGAAGAAGCAGCTTCTTCGTCTCCGGGAGCCGGAGAGAGCGGCAGCTTGGCAAAGGTGATGAAACAAGCTGTACAACACTGCGATTGTGTGCGCAGCTTGCCAACTGAGAGAAAACAGTACCTGACCACTCTCCTGCCTTTTCTATTCACATGAACATTCGATTGCAAGCTGTTTTGTACAACTTTCTTTCTCTTCTTGCAAAACACTCGGCAGACCTCCGTGCAACCTCCAGAACACGATGGGAGATGTTTTCTGTGCTGGCACAGTTTCTCCTTGCCAGACAGAGTGGAAAAGATTTTTGCTGAGATGTAGACTAGAAGAGAGGCTAAAGACGAAGGTACGGTGCTCTGCAGAGCTTAGCACCGCTCCCGGACCTCTTTCGGCAGAAGGCGCACACTGCAGAGCACTGTGAGCGGCAGAATCGTCTTTGCGCGAAGAAGCAGCTTCTTCATCTCCGGGAGCCGGAGAGAGCGGCAACTTCGCAAAGGTGATGAAACAAGCTCTACAACACTGCGATTGTGTGCGCAGCTTGCCAACTGAGAGAAAACAGTACCTGACCACTCTCCTGCCTTTTCTATTCACATGAACATTCGATTGCAAGTTGTTTTGGACAACTTTCTTTCTCTTCTTGCAAAACACTCTGGAGACCTCCGTGCAGCCTCTAGAACCGATGGGACATGTTTTTTGTGCTGGCACAGTTTCTCCCTTCCAGACAGAATGGAAAAGATTTTTGCTGAGATGTAGACGAGAAGAGAGGCTAAAGACGAAGGTACGGTGCTCTGCAGAGCGAAGCACCGCTCCCGGACCTCTTTCGGCAGAAGGCGCACACCGCCTAGCACTGTGAGCGGCAGAATCGTCTTTGCGCGAAGAAGCAGCTTCTTCGTCTCCGGGAGCCGGAGAGAGCGGCAGCTTCGCAAAGGTGATGAAACAAGCTGTACAACACTACGATTGTGTGCGCAGCTTGCCAACTGAGAGAACAGTACCTGACCACTCTCCTACCTTTTCTATTCACATGAACATTGGATTGCAAGTTATTTTGGACAACTTTCTTTCTCTTCTTGCAAAACACTCGGCAGACCTCCGTGCAGCCTCTAGAACCGATGGGAGATGTTTTTTGTGCTGGCACAGTTTCTCCCTTCCAGACAGAGTGGAAAAGCTTTTTGCTAAGATGTAGACGAGAAGAGAGGCTAAAGACGAAGGTACGGTGCTCTGCAGAGGTAAGCAACGCTCCCGGACCTCTTTCGGCAGAAGGCGCACACCGGAGAGCACTGTGAGCGGCAGAATCGTCTTTGCGCGAAGAAGCAGCTTCTTCGCCTCCGGGAGCCGGAGAGAGCGGCAGCTTCGCAAAGGTGATGAAACAAGCTCTACAACACTACGATTGTGTGCGCAGCTTGCCAACTGAGAGAAAACAGTACCTGACCACTCTCCTGCCTTTTCTATTCACATGAACATTCGATTGCAAGTTGTTTTGGACAACTTTCTTTCTCTTCTTGCAAAACACTCGGCAGACCACCGTGCAGCCTCTAGAACCGATGGGAGATGTTTTTTGTGCTGGCACAGTTTCTCCCTTCCAGACAGAGTGGAAAAGCTTTTTGCTGAGATGTAGACGAGAAGAGAGGCTAAAGACCAAGGTACGGTGCTCTGCAGAGCTAAGCACCGCTCCCGGACCTCTTTCGGCAGAAGGCGCACACCGCAGAGCACTGTGAGCGGCAGAATCGTCTTTGCGCGAAGAAGCAGCTTCTTCGTCTCCGGGAGCCGGAGAGAGCGGCAGCTTCGCAAAGGTGATGAAACAAGCTGTACAACACTGCGATTGTGTGCGCAGCTTGCCAACTGAGAGAAAACAGTACCTGACCACTCTCCTGCCTTTTCTATTCACATGAAAATTCGATTGCAAGCTGTTTTGGACAACTTTCTTTCTCTTCTTGCAAAACACTCGGCAGACCTCCGTGCAGCTTCTAGAACACGATGGGAGATGTTTTCTGTGCTGGCACAGTTTCTCCTTGCCAGACAGAGTGGAAAAGCCTTTTGCTAAGATGTAGACGAGAAGAGAGGCTAAAGACGAAGGTACGGTGCTCTGCAGAGCTTAGCACCGCTCCCGGACCTCTTTCGGCAGAAGGCGCACACCGCAGAGCACTGTGAGCGGCAGAATCGTCTTTGCGCGAAGAAGCAGCTTCTTCGTCTCCGGGAGCCAGAGAGAGCGGCAACATCGCAAAGGTGATGAAACAAGCTCTACAACACTGCGATTGTGTGCGCAGCTTGCCAACTGAGAGAAAACAGTACCTGACCACTCTCCTGCCTTTTCTATTCACATGAACATTCGATTGCAAGCTGTTTTGGACAACTTTCTTTCTCTTCTTGCAAAACACTCGGCAGACCTCCGTGCAGCCTCTAGAACACGATGGGAGATATTTTTTTTTGCTGGCACAGTTTCCCCTTGCCAGACAGAGTGGAAAAGCTTTTTGCTAAGATGTAGACGAGAAGAGAGGCTAAAGACGAAGGTACGGTGCTCTGCAGAGCTAAGCACACCTCCCGGGCCTCTTTCGGCTGAAGGCGCACACCGCAGAGCACTGTGAGCGGCAGAATCGTCTTTGCGCGAAGAAGCAGCTTCTTCGTCTCCGGGAGCCGGAGAGAGCGGCAACTTCGCAAAGGTGATGAAACAAGCTGTACAACACTGCGATTGTGTGCGCAGCTTGCCGACTGAGAGAAAACAGTACCTGACCACTCTCCTGCCTTTTCTATTCACATGAATATTCGATTGCAAGCTGTTTTGGACAACTTTCTTTCTCTTCTTGCAAAACACTCGGCAGACCTCCGTGCAGCCTCTAGAACACGATGGGAGATGTTTTTTGTGCTGGCACAGTTTCTCCTTGCCAGACAGAGTGGAAAAGCTTTTTGCTAAGATGTAGACGAGAAGAGAGGCTAAAGACGAAGGTACGGTGCTCTGCAGAGCTAAGCACCTCTCCCGGGCCTCTTTCGGCAGAAGGCGCACACCGCAGAGCACTGTGAGCGGCAGAATGGTCTTTGCGCGAGGAAGCAGCTTCTTCGTCTCCGGGAGCCGGAGAGAGCGGCAACTTCGCAAAGGTGATGAAACAAGCTGTACAAGACTGCGATTGTGTGCACAGCTTGCCAACTGAGAGAAAACAGTACCTGACCACTCTCCTGCCTTTTCTATTCACATGAACATTCGATTGCAAGCTGTTTTGGACAACTTTCTTTCTCTTCTTTCAAAACACTCGGCAGACCTCCGTGCAGCCTCTAGAACACGATGGGAGATGTTTTTTGTGCTGGCACAGTTTCTCCTTGCCAGACAGAGTGGAAAAGCTTTTTGCTAAGATGTAGACGAGAAGAGAGGCTAAAGACGAAGGCACGGTGCTCTGCAGAGCTAAGCACCTCTGCCGGACCTCTTTCGGCAGAAGGCGCACACCTCAGAGCACTGTGAGCGGCAGAATCGTCTTTGCGCGAAGAAGCAGCTTCTTCGTCTCCGGGAGCCGGAGAGAGCGGCAGCTTCGCAAAGGTGATGAAACAAGCTGTACAACACTGCGATTGTGTGCGCAGCTTGCCAAGTGAGAGAAAACAGTACCTGACAACTCTCCTGCCTTTTCTATTCACATGAACATTCGATTGCAAGCTGTTTTGGACAACTTTCTTTCTCTTCTTGCAAAACACTCGGCAGACCACCGTGCAGCTTCTAGAACACGATGGGAGATGTTTTCTGTGCTGGCACAGTTTCTCCTTGCCAGACAGAGTGGAAAAGCTTTTTGCTAAGATGTAGACGAGAAGAGAGGCTAAAGACGAAGGTACGGTGCTCTGCAGAGCTTAGCACCGCTGCCGGACCTCTTTCGGCAGAAGGCGCACTCCAGAGAGCACTGTGAGCGGCAGAATCGTCTTTGCGCGAAGAAGCAGCTTCTTCGTCTCCGGGAGCCGGAGAGAGCGGCAGCTTCGCAAAGGTGATGAAACAAGCTGTACAACACTGCGATTGTGTGCGCAGCTTGCCGACTGAGAGAAAACAGTACCTGACCACTCTCCTGCCTTTTCTATTCACATGAATATTCGATTGCAAGCTGTTTTGGACAACTTTCTTTCTCTTCTTGCAAAACACTCGGCAGAACTCCGTGCAGCCTCTAGAACACGATGGGAGATGTTTTTTGTGCTGGCACAGTTTCTCCTTGCCAGACAGAGTGGAAAAGCTTTTTGCTAAGATGTAGACGAGAAGAGAGGCTAAAGACGAAGGTACGGTGCTCTGCAGAGCTAAGCACCTCTCCCGGACCTCTTTCGGCAGAAGGCGCACACCGCAGAGCACTGTGAGCGGCAGAATCGTCTTTGCGCGAAGAAGCAGCATCTTCATCTCCGGGAGTCGGAGAGAGCGGCAGCTTCACAAACGTGATGAAACAAGCTGTACAACACTGCGATTGTGTGCGCAGCTTGCCGACTGAGAGAAAACAGTACCTGACCACTCTCCTGCCTTTTCTATTCACATGAACATTCGATTGCAAGCTGTTTTGGACAACTTTCTTTCTCTTCTTGCAAAACACTCTGCAGACCTCCGTGCAGCTTCTAGAACACGATGGGAGATGTTTTTTGTGCTGGCACAGTTTCTCCTTGCCAGACAGAGTGGAAAAGCTTTTTGCTAAGATGTAGACGAGAAGAGAGGCTAAATATGAAGGTACGGTGCTCTGCAGAGCTAAGCACCGCTGCCGGACCTCTTTCGGCAGAAGGCGCACACCGCAGAGCACTGTGAGCGGCAGAATCGTCTTTGCGCGAAGAAGCAGCATCTTCATCTCAGGGAGCTGGAGAGAGCGGCAGCTCCGCAAAGGTGATGAAACAAGCTGTACAACACTGCGATTGTGTGCGCAGCTTGCCGACTGAGAGAAAACAGTACCTGACCACTCTCCTGCCTTTTCTATTCACATGAACATTCGATTGCAAGCTGTTTTGGACAACTTTCTTTCTCTTCTTGCAAAACACTCGGCAGACCTCCGTGCAGCTTCTAGAACACGATGGGAGATGTCTTCTGTGCTGGCAAAGTTTCTCCTTGCCAGACAGAGTGGAAAAGCTTTTTGCTAAGATGTAGACGAGAAGAGAGGCTAAAGACGAAGGTACGGTTCTCTGCAGAGCTTAGCACCGCTTCCGGACCTCTTTCGGCAGAAGGCGCACACCGCAGAGCACTGTGAGCGGCAGAATCGTCTTTGCGCGAAGAAGCAGCTTCTTCGTTACCGGGAGCCGGAGAGAGCGGCAACTTCGCAAAGGTGATGAAACAAGCTGTACAACACTGCGATTGTGTGCGCAGCTTGCCGACTGAGAGAAAACAGTACCTGACCACTCTCCTGCCTTTTCTATTCACATGAACATTCGATTGCAAGCTGTTTTGGACAACTTTCTTTCTCTTCTTGCAAAACACTCGGCAGACCTCCGTGCAGCCTCTAGAACACGATGGGAGATGTTTTTGTGCTGGCACAGTTTCTCCTTGCCAGACAGAGTGGAAAAGCTTTTTGCTAAGATGTAGACGAGAAGAGAGGCTAAAGACGAAGGCACGGTGCTCTGCAGAGCTAAGCACCGCTGCCGGACCTCTTTCGGCAGAAGGCGCACACCGCAGAGCACTGTGAGCGGCAGAATCGTCTTTGCGCGAAGAAGCAGCTTCTTCGTCTCTGGGAGCCGGAGAGAGCGGCAGCTTCGCAAAGGTGATGAAACAAGCTGTACAACACTGCGATTGTGTGCGCAGCTTACCAACTGAGAGAAAACAGTACCTGACCACTCTCCTGCCTTTTCTATTCACATGAACATTCGATTGTAAGCTGTTTTGGACAACTTTCTTTCTCTTCTTGCAAAACACTCGGCAGACCTCCGTGCAGCCTCTAGAACCGATGGGAGATGTTTTTTGTGCTGGCACAGTTTCTCCCTTCCAGACAGAGTGGAAAAGCTTTTTGCTAAGATGTAGACGAGAAGAGAGGCTAAAGACGAAGGTACGGTGCTCTGCAGAGCTAAGCACAGCTCCCGGACCTCTTTCGGCAGAAGGCGCACACCGCAGAGCACTGTGAGCGGCAGAATCGTCTTTGCGCGAAGAAGCAGCTTCTTCGTCTCCGGGAGCCGGAGAGAGCGGCAACTTCGCAAAGGTGATGAAACAAGCTGTGCAACACTGCGATTGTGTGCGCAGCTTGCCAACTGAGAGAAAACAGTACCTGACCACTCTCCTGCCTTTTCTATTCTCATGAACATTCGATTGCAAGCTGTTTTGGACAACTTTCTTTCTCTTCTTGCAAGACACTCGGCAGACCTCCGTGCAGCTTCTAGAACACGATGGGAGATGTTTTTTGTGCTGGCACAGTTTCTCCTTGGCAGACAGAGTGGAAAAGCTTTTTGCTAAGATGTAGACGAGAAGAGAGGCTAAAGACAAAGGTATGGTGCTCTGCAGAGCTAATCACAGCTCCCGGGCTCTTTCGGCAGAAGGCGCACACCGCAGAGCACTGTGAGCGGCAGAATCGTCTTTGCGCGAAGAAGCAGCTTCTTCGTCTCCGGGAGCCGGAGAGAGCGGCAGCTTCGCAAAGGTGATGAAACAAGCTGTACAACACTGCGATTGTGTGCGCAGCTTGCCAACTGAGAGAAAACAGTACCTGACCACTCTCCTGCCTTTTCTATTCACATGAACATTCGATTGCAAGCTGTTTTGGACAACTTTCTTTCATTTCTGGCAAAACACTCGGCAGACCTCCGTGCAGCCTCTAGAACACAATGGGAGATGTTTTTGGTGCTGGCACAGTTTCTCCTAGCCAGACAGAGTGGAAAAGCTTTTTGCTAAGATGTAGACGAGAAGAGAGACTAAAGACGAAGGCACGGTGCTCTGCAGAGCTAAGCACCGCTCCCGGACCTCTTTCGGCACAAGGCGCACACCGCAGAGCACTGTGAGCGGCAGAATCGTCTTTGCGCCAAGAAGCAGCATCTTCATCTCCGGGAGCCGGAGAGAATGGCAGCTTCGCAAAGGTGATGAAACAAGCTGTACAACACTGCGATTGTGTGCGCAGCTTGCCGACTGAGAGAAAACAGTACCTGACCACTCTCCTGCCTTTTCTATTCACATGAACATTCGATTGCAAGCTGTTTTGGACAACTTTCTTTCTCTTCTTGCAAAACACTCGGCAGACCTCCGTGCAGCCTCTAGAACACGATGGGAGATGTTTTTTGTGCTGGCACAGTTTCTCCTTTCCAGACAGAGTGGAAAAGCTTTTTGCTGAGATGTAGACGAGAAGAGAGGCTAAAGACGAAGGCACGGTGCTCTGCAGAGCTAAGCACCGCTCACGGACCTCTTTCGGCAGAAGGCGCACACCGCAGAGCACTGTGAGCGGCAGAATCGTCTTTGCGCGAAGAAGCAGCTTCTTCGTCTCCGGGAGCCGGAGAGAGCGGCAGCTTCGCAAAGGTGATGAAACAAGCTGTACAACACTGCGATTGTGTGCGCAGCTTGCCAACTGAGAGAAAACAGTACCTGACCACTCTCCTGCCTTTTCTATTCACATGAACATTCGATTGCAAGCTGTTTTGGACAACTTTCTTTCTCTTCTTGCAAAACACTCGGCAGACCACCGTGCAGCTTCTAGAACACGATGGGAGATGTTTTCTGTGCTGGCACAGTTTCTCCTTGCCAGACAGAGTGGAAAAGCTTTTTGCTAAGATGTAGACGAGAAGAGAGGCTAAAGACGAAGGTACGGTGCTCTGCAGAGCTAAGCACCTCTCCCGGACCTCTTTCGGCAGAAGGCGCACACCGCAGAGCACTGTGACCGGCAGAATCGTCTTTGCGCGAAGAAGCAGCATCTTCATCTCCGGGAGTCGGAGAGAGCGGCAGCTTCACAAACGTGATGAAACAAGCTGTACAACACTGCGATTGTGTGCGCAGCTTGCCGACTTGGAGAAAACAGTACCTGACCACTCTCCTGCCTTTTCTATTCACATGAACATTCGATTGCAAGCTGTTTTGGACAACTTTCTTTCTCTTCTTGCAAAACACTCTGCAGACCTCCGTGCAGCCTCTAGAACACGATGGGAGATGTTTTTTGTGCTGGCACAGTTTCTCCTTGCCACACAGAGTGGAAAAGCTTTTTGCTAAGATGTAGACGAGAAGAGAGGCTAAAGACGAAGGTACGGTGCTCTGCAGAGCTAAGCACCGCTCCCGGGCCTCTTTCGGCAGAAGGCGCACACCGCAGAGCACTGTGAGCGGCAGAATCGTCTTTGCGCGAAGAAGCAGCATCTTCATCTCAGGGAGCTGGAGAGAGCGGCAGCTCCGCAAAGGTGATGAAACAAGCTGTACAACACTGCGATTGTGTGCGCAGCTTGCCGACTGAGAGAAAACAGTACCTGACCACTCTCCTGCCTTTTCTATTCACATGAACATTCGATTGCAAGCTGTTTTGGACAACTTTCTTTCTCTTCTTGCAAAACACTCGGCAGACCTCCGTGCAGCCTCTAGAACACGATGGGAGATGTTTTTTGTGCTGGCACAGTTTCTCCTTGCCAGACAGAGTGGAAAAGCTTTTTGCTAAGATGTAGACGAGAAGAGAGGCTAAATACGAAGGTACGGTGCTCTGCAGAGCTAAGCACAGCTCCCGGGCTCTTTCGGCAGAAGGCGCACACCGCAGAGCACTGTGAGCGGCAGAATCGTCTTTGCGCGAAGAAGCAGCTTCTTCGTCTCCGGGAGCCGGAGAGAGCGGCAGCTTCGCAAAGGTGATGAAACAAGCTGTACAACACTACGATTGTGTGCGCAGCTTGCCAAGTGAGAGAAAACAGTACCTGACCACTCTCCTGCCTTTTCTATTCACATGAACATTCGATTGCAAGCTGTTTTGGACAACTTTCTTTCATTTCTGGCAAAACACTCGGCAGACCTCCGTGCAGCCTCTAGAACACAATGGGAGATGTTTTATGTGCTGGCACAGTTTCGCCGTGCCAGACAGAGTGGAAAAGCTTTTTGCTGAGATGTAGACTAGAAGAGAGGCTAAAGACGAAGGTACGGTGCTCTGCAGAGGTAAGCACCGCTCCCGGACCTCTTTCGGCAGAAGGCGCACACTGCAGAGCACTGTGAGCGGCAGAATCGTCTTTGCGCGAAGAAGCAGCTTCTTCGTCTCCGGGAGCCGGAGAGAGCGGCAGCTTCGCAAAGGTGATGAAACAAGCTGTACAACACTGCGATTGTGTGCGCAGCTTGCCAACTGAGAGAAAACAGTACCTGACCACTCTCCTGCCTTTTCTATTCACATGAACATTCGATTGCAAGTTGTTTTGGACAACTTACTTTCTCTTCTTGCAAAACACTCTGGAGACCTCCGTGCAGCCTCTAGAACCGATGGGACATGTTTTTTGTGCTGGCACAGTTTCTCCCTTCCAGACAGAGTGGAAAAGCTTTTTGCTGAGATGTAGACGAGAAGAGAGGCTAAAGACGAAGGTACGGTGCTCTGCAGAGCGAAGTACAGCTCCCGGGCCTCTTTCGGCAGAAGACGCACACTGCAGAGCACTGTGAGCGGCAGAATCGTCTTTGCGCGAAGAAGCAGCTTCTTCGTCTCCGGGAGCCGGAGAGAGCGGCAACTTCGCAAAGGTGATGAAACAAGCTGTACAACACTGCGATTGTGTGCGCAGCTTGCCAACTGAGAGAAAACAGTACCTGACCACTCTCCTGCCTTTTCTATTCACATGAACATTCGATTGCAAGCTGTTTTGGACAACTTTCTTTCTCTTCTTGCAAAACACTCGGCAGACCTCCGTGCAGCCTCTAGAACACGATGGGAGATGTTTTCTGTGCTGGCAAAGTTTGTCCTTGCCAGACAGAGTGGAAAAGCTTTTTGCTAAGATGTAGACGAGAAGAGAGGCTAAAGACGAAGGTACGGTGCTCTGCAGAGCTAAGCACAGCTCCCGGGCCTCTTTCGGCAGAAGACACACACCGCAGAGCACTGTGAGCGGCAGAATCGTCTTTGCGCGAAGAAGCAGCTTCTTCGTCTCCGGGAGCCGGAGAGAGCGGCAACTTCGCAAAGGTGATGAAACAAGCTGTACAACACTGCGATTGTGTGCGCAGCTTGCCAACTGAGAGATAACAGTACCTGACCACTCTCCTGCCTTTTCTATTCACATGAACATTCGATTGCAAGCTGTTTTGGACAACTTTCTTTCTCTTCTTGCAAAACACTCGGCAGACATCTGTGCAGCCTCTAGAACTCGATGGGAGATGTTTTCTGTGCTGGGAAAGTTTCTCCTTGCCAGACAGAGTGGAAAAGCATTTTGCTAAGATGTAGACGAGAAGAGAGGCTAAAGACGAAGGTACGGTGCTCTGCAGAGCTAAGCACCGCTGCCGGACCTCTTTCGGCAGAAGGCGCACACCGCAGAGCACTGTGAGCGGCAGAATCGTCTTTGCGCGAAGAAGCAGCTTCTTCGTCTCCGGGAGCCGGAGAGAGCGGCAACTTCGCAAAGGTGATGAAACAAGCTGTACAACACTGCGATTGTGTGCGCAGCTTGCCGACTGAGAGAAAACAGTACCTGACCACTCTCCTGCCTTTTCTATTCACATGAACATTCGATTGCAAGCTGTGTTGGACAACTTTCTTTCTCTTCTTGCAAGACACTCGGCAGACCACCGTGCAGCTTCTAGAACACGTTGGAGATGTTTTTTGTGCTGGCACAGTTTCTCCTTTGCAGACAGAGTGGAAAAGCTTTTTGCTAAGATGTAGACTAGAAGAGAGGCTAAAGACGAAGGAACGGTGCTCTGCAGAGCTAATCACAGCTCCCGGGCTCTTTCGGCAGAAGGCGCACACCGCAGAGCACTGTGAGCGGCAGAATCGTCTTTGCGCGAAGAAGCAGCTTCTTCGTCTCCGGGACCCGGAGAGAGCGGCAACTTCGCAAAGGTGATGAAACAAGCTGTACAACACTGCGATTGTGTGCGCAGCTTTCCAACTGAGAGAAAACAGTACCTGACCACTCTCCTGCCTTTTCAATACACATGAACATTCGATTGCAAGCTGTTTTGGACAACTTTCTTTCATTTCTGGCAAAACACTCGGCAGACCTCCGTGCAGCCTCTAGAACACAATGGGAGATGTTTTTTGTGCTGGCACAGTTTCTCCTAGCCAGACAGAGTGGAAAAGCTTTTTGCTATGATGTAGACGAGAAGAGAGGCTAAAGACGAAGGCACGGTGCTCTGCAGAGCGAAGCACAGCTCCCGGGCCTCTTTCGGCAGAAGGCGCACACCAGAGAGCACTGTGAGCGGCAGAATCGTCTTTGCGCGAAGAAGCAGCTTCTTCGTCTCCGGGAGCCGGAGAGAGCGGCAGCTTCGCAAAGGTGATGAAACAAGCTGTACAACACTGCGATTGTGTGCACAGCTTGCCAACTGAGAGAAAACAGTACCTGACCACTCTCCTGCCTTTTCTATTCACATGGATATTCGATTGGAAGCTGTTTTGGACAACTTTCTTTCTCTTCTTGCAAAACACTCGGCAGACCTCCGTGCAGCCTCTAGAACACCATGGGAGATGTTTTTTGTGCTGGCACAGTTTCTCCTTGCCAGACAGAGTGGAAAAGCTTTTTGCTAAGATGTAGACGAGAAGAGAGGCTAAAAAAGAAGGTACGGTGCTCTTCAGAGCTAAGCACCGCTCCCGGGCCTCTTTCGGCAGAAGGCGCACACCGCAGAGCACTGTGAGCGGCAGAATCGTCTTTGCGCGAAGAAGCAGCTTCTTCGTCTCCGGGAGCCGGAGAGAGCGGCAGCTTCGCAAAGGTGATGAAACAAGCTGTACAACACTGCGATTGTGTGCGCAGCTTGCCAACTGAGAGAAAACAGTACCTGACCACTCTCCTGCCTTTTCTATTCACATGGATATTCGATTGGAAGCTGTTTTGGACAACTTTCTTTCTCTTCTTGCAAAACACTCGGCAGACCTCCATGCAGCCTCTAGAACACCATGGGAGATGTTTTTTGTGCTGGCACAGTTTCTCCTTGCCAGACAGAGTGGAAAAGCTTTTTGCTAAGATGTAGACGAGAAGAGAGGCTAAAAACGAAGGTACGGTGCTCTGCAGAGCTAAGCACCGCTCCCGGGCCTCTTTCGGCAGAAGACGCACACCGTAGAGCACTGTGAGCGGCAGAATCGTCTTTGCGCGAAGAAGCAGCTTCTTCGTCTCCGGGAGCCGGAGAGAGCGGCAACTTCGCAAAGGTGATGAAACAAGCTGTACAACACTGCGATTGTGTGCGCAGCTTTCCGACTGAGAGAAAACAGTACCTGACCACTCTCCTGCCTTTTCTATTCACATGAACATTCGATTGCAAGCTGTTTTGGACAACTTTCTTTCTCTTCTTGCAAAACACTCGGCAGACCTCCGTGCAGCCTCTAGAACACGATGGGAGATGTTTTTTGTGCTGGCACAGTTTCTCCTTGCCAGACAGAGTGGAAAAGCTTTTTGCTAAGATGTAGACGAGAAGAGAGGCTAAAGACGAAGGTACGGTGCTCTGCAGAGCTAAGCACAGCTCCCGGGCCTCTTTCGGCAGAAGACACACACCGCAGAGCACTGTGAGCGGCAGAATCGTCTTTGCGCGAAGAAGCAGCTTCTTCGTCTCCGGGAGCCGGAGAGAGCGGCAACTTCGCAAAGGTGATGAAACAAGCTGTACAACACTGCGATTGTGTGCGCAGCTTGCCAACTGAGAGATAACAGTACCTGACCACTCTTCTGCCTTTTCTATTCACATGAACATTCGATTGCAAGTTGTTTTGGACAACTTTCTTTCTCTTCTTGCAAAACACTCGGCAGACATCTGTGCAGCCTCTAGAACTCGATGGGAGATGTTTTCTGTGCTGGGAAAGTTTCTCCTTGCCAGACAGAGTGGAAAAGCATTTTGCTAAGATGTAGACGAGAAGAGAGGCTAAAGACGAAGGTACGGTGCTCTGCAGAGCGAAGCACCGCTCCCGGACCTCATTCGGCACAAGGCGCACACCGCCTAGCACTGTGAGCGGCAGAATCGTCTTTGCGCGAAGAAGCAGCTTCTTCGTCTCCGGGAGCCGGAGAGAGCGGCAGCTTCGCAAAGGTGATGAAACAAGCTGTACAACACTACGATTGTGTGCGCAGCTTGCAAACTGAGAGAACAGTACCTGACCACTCTCCTGCCTTTTCTATTCACATGAACATTCGATTGCAAGTTGTTTTGGACAACTTTCTTTCTCTTCTTGCAAAACACTCGGCAGACCTCCGTGCAGCCTCTAGAACACGATGGGAGATGTTTTTTGTGCTGGCACAGTTTCTCCCTTCCAGACAGTGTGGAAAAGCTTTTTGCTAAGATGTAGACGAGAAGAGAGGCTAAAGACGAAGGTACGGTGCTCTGCAGAGCTAAGCACCGCTGCCGGACCTCTTTCGGCAGAAGGCGCACACCGCAGAGCACTGTGAGCGGCAGAATCGTCTTTGCGCGAAGAAGCAGCTTCTTCGTCTCCGGGAGCCGGAGAGAGCGGCAACTTCGCAAAGGTGATGAAACAAGCTGTACAACACTGCGATTGTGTGCGCAGCTTGCCGACTGAGAGAAAACAGTACCTGACCACTCTCCTGCCTTTTCTATTCACATGAACATTCGATTGCAAGCTGTGTTGGACAACTTTCTTTCTCTTCTTGCAAGACACTCGGCAGACCACCGTGCAGCTTCTAGAACACGTTGGAGATGTTTTTTGTGCTGGCACAGTTTCTCCTTTGCAGACAGAGTGGAAAAGCTTTTTGCTAAGATGTAGACTAGAAGAGAGGCTAAAGACGAAGGAACGGTGCTCTGCAGAGCTAATCACAGCTCCCGGGCTCTTTCGGCAGAAGGCGCACACCGGAGAGCACTGTGAGCGGCAGAATCGTCTTTGCGCGAAGAAGCAGCTTCTTCGTCTCCGGGAGCCGGAGAGAGCGGCAACTTCGCAAAGGTGATGAAACAAGCTGTACAACACTGCGATTGTGTGCGCAGCTTTCCAACTGAGAGAAAACAGTACCTGACCACTCTCCTGCCTTTTCAATTCACATGAACATTCGATTGCAAGCTGTTTTGGACAACTTTCTTTCTCTTCTTGCAAAACACTCGGCAGACCTCCGTGCAGCCTCTAGAACACAATGGGAGATGTTTTTTGTGCTGGCACAGTTTCTCCTAGCCAGACAGAGTGGAAAAGCTTTTTGCTATGATGTAGACGAGAAGAGAGGCTAAAGACGAAGGCACGGTGCTCTGCAGAGCGAAGCACAGCTCCCGGGCCTCTTTCGGCAGAAGGCGCACACCAGAGAGCACTGTGAGCGGCAGAATCGTCTTTGCGCGAAGAAGCAGCTTCTTCGTCTCCGGGAGCCAGAGAGAGCGGCAGCTTCTCAAAGGTGATGAAACAAGCTGTACAACACTGCGATTGTGTGCGCAGCTTGCCAACTGAGAGAAAACAGTACCTGACCACTCTCCTGCCTTTTCTATTCACATGGATATTCGATTGGAAGCTGTTTTGGACAACTTTCTTTCTCTTCTTGCAAAACACTCGGCAGACCTCCGTGCAGCCTCTAGAACACGATGGGAGATGTTTTTTGTGCTGGCACAGTTTCTCCTTGCCAGACAGAGTGGAAAAGCTTTTTGCTAAGATGTAGACGAGAAGAGAGGCTAAAAAAGAAGGTACGGTGCTCTTCAGAGCTAAGCACCGCTCCCGGGCCTCTTTCGGCAGAAGGCGCACACCGCAGAGCACTGTGAGCGGCAGAATCGTCTTTGCGCGAAGAAGCAGCTTCTTCGTCTCCGGGAGCCGGAGAGAGCGGCAGCTTCGCAAAGGTGATGAAACAAGCTGTACAACACTGCGATTGTGTGCGCAGCTTGCCAACTGAGAGAAAACAGTACCTGACCACTCTCCTGCCTTTTCTATTCACATGGATATTCGATTGGAAGCTGTTTTGGACAACTTTCTTTCTCTTCTTGCAAAACACTCGGCAGACCTCCATGCAGCCTCTAGAACACCATGGGAGATGTTTTTTGTGCTGGCACAGTTTCTCCTTGCCAGACAGAGTGGAAAAGCTTTTTGCTAAGATGTAGACGAGAAGAGAGGCTAAAAACGAAGGTACGGTGCTCTTCAGAGCTAAGCACCGCTCCCGGGCCTCTTTCGGCAGAAGGCGCACTCCAGAGAGCACTGTGAGCGGCAGAATCGTCTTTGCGCGAAGAAGCAGCTTCTTCGTCTCCGGGAGCCGGAGAGAGCGGCAGCTTCGCAAAGGTGATGAAACAAGCTGTACAACACTGCGATTGTGTGCGCAGCTTTCCGACTGAGAGAAAACAGTACCTGACCACTCTCCTGCCTTTTCTATTCACATGAACATTCGATTGCAAGCTGTTTTGGACAACTTTCTTTCTCTTCTTGCAAAACACTCGGCAGACCTCCGTGCAGCCTCTAGAACACGATGGGAGATGTTTTTTGTGCTGGCACAGTTTCTCCTTGCCAGACAGAGTGGAAAAGCTTTTTGCTAAGATGTAGACGAGAAGAGAGGCTAAAGACGAAGGTACGGTGCTCTGCAGAGGTAAGCACCGCTCCCGGACCTCTTTCGGCAGAAGGCGCACACCGCAGAGCACTGTGAGCGGCAGAATCGTCTTTGCGCGAAGAAGCAGCTTCTTCGTCTCCGGGAGCCGGAGAGAGCGGCAACTTCGCAAAGGTGATGAAACAAGCTGTGCAACACTGCGATTGTGTGCGCAGCTTGCCAACTGAGAGAAAACAGTACCTGACCACTCTTCTGCCTTTTCTATTCACATGAACATTCGATTGCAAGCTGTTTTGGACAACTTTCTTTCTCTTCTTGCAAAACACTCGGCAGACCTCCGTGCAGCCTCTAGAACACGATGGGAGATGTTTTCTGTGCTGGCCAAGTTTCTCCTTGCCAGACAGAGTGGAAATGCATTTTGCTAAGATGTAAACGAGAAGAGAGGCTAAAGACGAAGGTACGGTGCTCTGCAGAGCGAAGCAACACTCCTGGACCTCTTTCGGCAGAAGGCGCACACCAGAGAGCACTGTGAGCGGCAGAATCGTCTTTGCGCGAAGAAGCAGCTTCTTCGTCTCCGGGAGCCGGAGAGAGCGGCAGCTTCGCAAAGGTGATGAAACAAGCTGTACAACACTGCGATTGTGTGCGCAGCTTGCCGACTGAGAGAAAACAGTACCTGACCACTCTCCTGCCTTTTCTATTCACATGAACATTCGATTGCAAGCTGTTTTGGACAACTTTCTTTCTCTTCTTGCAAAACACTCGGCAGACCTCCGTGCAGCTTCTAGAACACGATGGGAGATGTTTTCTGTGCTGGCAAAGTTTCTCCTTGCCAGACAGAGTGGAAAAGCTTTTTGCTAAGATGTAGACGAGAAGAGAGGCTAAAGACGAAGGTACGGTGCTCTGCAGAGCTAAGCACCGCTGCCGGACCTCTTTCGGCAGAAGGCGCACACCGCAGAGCACTGTGAGCGGCAGAATCGTCTTTGCGCGAAGAAGCAGCTTCTTCGTCTCCGGGAGCCGGAGAGAGCGGCAACTTCGCAAAGGTGATGAAACAAGCTGTACAACACTGCGATTGTGTGCGCAGCTTGCCGACTGAGAGAAAACAGTACCTGACCACTCTCCTGCCTTTTCTATTCACATGAACATTCGATTGCAAGCTGTTTTGGACAACTTTCTTTCTCTTCTTGCAAAACACTCGGCAGACCTCCGTGCAGCCTCTAGAACACGATGGGAGATGTTTTCTGTGCTGGCACAGTTTCTCCCTTCCAGACAGAGTGGAAAATCTTTTTGCTAAGATGTAGACGAGAAGAGAGACTAAAGACGAAGGCACGGTGCTCTGCAGAGCTAAGCACCGCTCCCGGACGTCTTTCGGCAGAAGGTGCACACCGCAGAGCAATGTGAGCGGCAGAATCGTCTTTGCGCGAAGAAGCAGCATCTTCATCTCCGGGAGCCGGAGACAATGGCAGCTTCGCAATGGTGATGAAACAAGCTGTACAACACTGCGATTGTGTGCGCAGCTTGCCGACTGAGAGAAAACAGTACCTGACCACTCTCCTGCCTTTTCTATTCACATGAACATTCGATTGCAAGCTGTTTTGGACAACTTTCTTTCTCTTCTTGCAAAACACTCGGCAGACCTCCGTGCAGCTTCTAGAACACGATGGGAGATGTTTTCTGTGCTGGAAAAGTTTCTCCTTGCCAGACAGAGTGGAAAAGCTTTTTGCTAAGATGTAGACGAGAAGAGAGGCTAAAGACGAAGGTACGGTGCTCGGCAGAGCTTAGCACCGCTCCCGGGCCTCTTTCGGCAGAAGGCGCACACCGCAGAGCACTGTGAGCGGCAGAATCGTCTTTGCGCGAAGAAGCAGCTTCTTCGTCTCCGGGAGCCGGAGAGAGCGGCAGCTTCGCAAAGGTGATGAAACAAGCTGTTCCACACTGCGATTGTGTGCGCAGCTTGCCGACTGAGAGAAAACAGTACCTGACCACTCTCCTGCCTTTTCTATTCACATGAACATTCGATTGCAAGCTGTTTTGGACAACTTTCTTTCTCTTCTTGCAAAACACTCGGCAGACCTCCGTGCAGCTTCTAGAACACGATGGGAGATGTTTTCTGTGCTGGCAGAGTTTCTCCTTGCCAGACAGAGTGGAAAAGCTTTTTGCTAAGATGTAGACGAGAAGAGAGGCTAAAGACGAAGGTACGGTGC
The DNA here is from genome assembly GCF_028551555.1 of Melozone crissalis. Lineage (NCBI taxonomy): Eukaryota > Metazoa > Chordata > Aves > Passeriformes > Passerellidae > Melozone > Melozone crissalis. The sequence continues at coordinate 119,198 of NW_026535843.1, read as the reverse complement.
TCTGCAGAGCTTAGCACCGCTCCCGGACCTCTTTCGGCAGAAGGCGCACACCGCAGAGCACTGTGAGCGGCAGAATCGTCTTTGCGCGAAGAAGCAGCTTCTTCGTCTCCGGGAGCCGGAGAGAGCGGCAGCTTCGCAAAGGTGATGAAACAAGCTGTACAACACTGCGATTGTGTGCGCAGCTTGCCAACTGAGAGAAAACAGTACCTGACCACTCTCCTGCCTTTTCTATTCACATGAACATTCGATTGCAAGCTGTTTTGGACAACTTTCTTTCTCTTCTTGCAAAACACTCTGCAGACCTCCGTGCAGCCTCTAGAACACGATGGGAGATGTTTTTTTTTGCTGGCACAGTTTCTCCTTGCCAGACAGAGTGGAAAAGCTTTTTGCTAAGATGTAGACGAGAAGAGAGGCTAAAGATGAAGGTACGGTGCTCTGCAGAGCTAAGCACACCTCCCGGGCCTCTTTCGGCTGAAGGCGCACACCGCAGAGCACTGTGAGCAGCAGAATCGTCTTTGCGCGAAGAAGCAGCTTCTTCGTCTCCGGGAGCCAGAGAGAGCGGCAACTTCGCAAAGGTGATGAAACAAGCTGTACAACACTGCGATTGTGTGCGCAGCTTGCCGACTGAGAGAAAACAGTACCTGACCACTCTCCTGCCTTTTCTATTCACATGAATATTCGATTGCAAGCTGTTTTGGACAACTTTCTTTCTCTTCTTGCAAAACACTCGGCAGACCTCCGTGCAGCCTCTAGAACACGATGGGAGATGTTTTTTGTGCTGGCACAGTTTCTCCTTGCCAGACAGAGTGGAAAAGCTTTTTGCTAAGATGTAGACGAGAAGAGAGGCTAAAGACGAAGGTACGGTGCTCTGCAGAGCTAAGCACCTCTCCCGGACCTCTTTCGGCAGAAGGCGCACACCGCAGAGCACTGTGAGCGGCAGAATCGTCTTTGCGCGAGGAAGCAGCTTCTTCGTCTCCGGGAGCCGGAGAGAGCGGCAACTTCGCAAAGGTGATGAAACAAGCTGTACAACACTGCGATTGTGTGCGCAGCTTGCCGACTGAGAGAAAACAGTACCTGACCACTCTCCTGCCTTTTCTATTCACATGAACATTCGATTGCAAGCTGTTTTGGACAACTTTCTTTCTCTTCTTGCAAAACACTCGGCAGACCTCCGTGCAGCCTCTAGAACACGATGGGAGATGTTTTTTGTGCTGGCACAGTTTCTCCTTGCCAGACAGAGTGGAAAAGCTTTTTGCTAAGATGTAGACGAGAAGAGAGGCTAAAGACGAAGGCACGGTGCTCTGCAGAGCTAAGCACCGCTGCCGGACCTCTTTCGGCAGAAGGCGCACACCGCAGAGCACTGTGAGCGGCAGAATCGTCTTTGCGCGAAGAAGCAGCTTCTTCGTCTCCGGGAGCCGGAGAGAGCAGCAGCTTCGCAAAGGTGATGAAACAAGCTGTACAACACTGCGATTGTGTGCGCAGCTTACCAACTGAGAGAAAACAGTACCTGACCACTCTCCTGCCTTTTCTATTCACATGAACATTCGATTGCAAGCTGTTTTGGACAACTTTCTTTCTCTTCTTGCAAAACACTCGGCAGACCACCGTGCAGCTTCTAGAACGCGATGGGAGATGTTTTCTGTGCTGGCACAGTTTCTCCTTGCCAGACAGAGTGGAAAAGCTTTTTGCTAAGATGTAGACGAGAAGAGAGGCTAAAGACGAAGGTACGGTGCTCTGCAGAGCTTAACACCGCTGCCGGACCTCTTTCGGCAGAAGGCGCACACCAGAGAGCACTGTGAGCGGCAGAATCGTCTTTGCGCGAAGAAGCAGCTTCTTCGTCTCCGGGAGCCGGAGAGAGCGGCAGCTTCGCAAAGGTGATGAAACAAGCTGTACAACACTGCGATTGTGTGCGCAGCTTGCCGACTGAGAGAAAACAGTACCTGACCACTCTCCTGCCTTTTCTATTCACATGAACATTCGATTGCAAGCTGTTTTGGACAACTTTCTTTCTCTTCTTGCAAAACACTCGGCAGACCTCCGTGCAGCCTCTAGAACACGATGGGAGATGTGTTTTGTGCTGGCACAGTTTCTCCTTGCCAGACAGAGTGGAAAAGCTTTTTGCTAAGATGTAGACGAGAAGAGAGGCTAAAGACGAAGGTACGGTGCTCTGCAGAGCTAAGCACCTCTCCCGGACCTCTTTCGGCAGAAGGCGCACACCGCAGAGCACTGTGAGCGGCAGAATCGTCTTTGCGCGAAGAAGCAGCATCTTCATCTCCGGGAGTCGGAGAGAGCGGCAGCTTCACAAAGGTGATGGAACAAGCTGTACAACACTGCGATTGTGTGCGCAGCTTGCCGACTGAGAGAAAACAGTACCTGACCACTCTCCTGCCTTTTCTATTCACATGAACATTCGATTGCAAGCTGTTTTGGACAACTTTCTTTCTCTTCTTGCAAAACACTCTGCAGACCTCCGTGCAGCCTCTAGAACACGATGGGAGATGTTTTTTGTGCTGGCACAGTTTCTCCTTGCCAGACAGAGTGGAAAAGCTTTTTGCTAAGATGTAGACGAGAAGAGAGGCTAAAGACGAAGGTACGGTGCTCTGCAGAGCTAAGCACCTCTCCCGGACCTCTTTCAGCAGAAGGCGCACACCGCAGAGCACTGTGAGCGGCAGAATCGTCTTTGCGCGAAGAAGCAGCTTCTTCGTCTCCGGGAGCCGGAGAGAGCGGCAGCTTCGCAAATATGATGAAACAAGCTGTACAACACTGCGATTGTGTGCGCAGCTTGCCAACTGAGAGAAAACAGTACCTGACCACTCTCCTGCCTTTTCTATTCACATGAACATTCGATTGCAAGCTGTTTTGGACATCTTTCTTTCTCTTCTTGCAAAACACTCGGCAGACCTCCGTGCAGCTTCTAGAACACGATGGGAGATGTTTTCTGTGCTGGCAGAGTTTCTCCTTGCCAGACAGAGTGGAAAAGCTTTTTGCTAAGATGTAGACGAGAAGAGAGGCTAAAGACGAAGGTACGGTGCTCTGCAGAGCTTAGCACCGCTCCCGGACCTCTTTCGGCAGAAGGCGCACACCGCAGAGCACTGTGAGCGGCAGAATCGTCTTTGCGCGAAGAAGCAGCTTCTTCGTCTCCGGGAGCCAGAGACAGCGTCAACTTCGCAAAGTTGATGAAACAAGCTGTACAACACTGCGATTGTGTGCGCAGCTTGCCAACTGAGAGAAAACAGTACCTGACCACTCTCCTGCCTTTTCTATTCACATGAACATTCGATTGCAAGCTGTTTTGGACAACTTTCTTTCTCTTCTTGCAAAACACTCTGCAGACCTCCGTGCAGCCTCTAGACCACGATGGGAGATGTTTTTTTTTGCTGGCACAGTTTCTCCTTGCCAGACAGAGTGGAAAAGCTTTTTGCTAAGATGTAGACGAGAAGAGAGGCTAAAGACGAAGGTACGGTGCTCTGCAGAGCTAAGCACACCTCCCGGGCCTCTTTCGGCTGAAGGCGCACACCGCAGAGCACTGTGAGCGGCAGAATCGTCTTTGCGCGAAGAAGCAGCTTCTTCGTCTCCGGGAGCCGGAGAGAGCGGCAGCTTCGCAAAGGTGATGAAACAAGCTGTACAACACTGCGATTGTGTGCGCAGCTTGCCGACTGAGAGAAAACAGTACCTGACCAATCTCCTGCCTTTTCTATTCACATGAATATTCGATTGCAAGCTGTTTTGGACAACTTTCTTACTCTTCTTACAAAACACTCGGCAGACCTCCGTGCAGCCTCTAGAACACGATGGGAGATGTTTTTTGTGCTGGCACAGTTTCTCCTTGCCAGACAGAGTGGAAAAGCTTTTTGCTAAGATGTAGACGAGAAGAGAGGCTAAAGACGAAGGTACGGTGCTCTGCAGAGCTAAGCACCTCTCCCGGACCTCTTTCGGCAGAAGGCGCACACCGCAGAGCACTGTGAGCGGCAGAATCGTCTTTGCGCGAGGAAGCAGCTTCTTCTTCTCCGGGAGCCGGAGAGAGCGGCAACTTCGCAAAGGTGATGAAACAAGCTGTACAACACTGCGATTGTGTGCGCAGCTTGCCGACTGAGAGAAAACAGTACCTGACCACTCTCCTGCCTTTTCTATTCACATGAACATTCGATTGCAAGCTGTTTTGGACAACTTTCTTTCTCTTCTTGCAAAACACTCGGCAGACCTCCGTGCAGCCTCTAGAACACGATGGGAGATGTTTTTTGTGCTGGCACAGTTTCTCCTTGCCAGACAGAGTGGAAAAGCTTTTTGCTAAGATGTAGACGAGAAGAGAGGCTAAAGACGAAGGCACGGTGCTCTGCAGAGCTAAGCACCGCTGCCGGACCTCTTTCGGCAGAAGGCGCACACCGCAGAGCACTGTGAGCGGCAGAATCGTCTTTGCGCGAAGAAGCAGCTTCTTCGTCTCCGGGAGCCGGAGAGAGCAGCAGCTTCGCAAAGGTGATGAAACAAGCTGTACAACACTGCGATTGTGTGCGCAGCTTACCAACTGAGAGAAAACAGTACCTGACCACTCTCCTGCCTTTTCTATTCACATGAATATTCGATTGGAAGCTGTTTTGGACAACTTTCTTTCTCTTCATGCAAAACACTCGGCAGACCACCGTGCAGCTTCTAGAATGCGATGGGAGATGTTTTCTGTGCTGGCACAGTTTCTCCTTGCCAGAGAGAGTGGAAAAGCTTTTTGCTACGATGTAGACGAGAAGAGAGGCTAAAGACGAAGGTACGGTGCTCTGCAGAGCGAAGCACCGCTGCCGGACCTCTTTCGGCAGAAGGCGCACACCAGAGAGCACTGTGAGCGGCAGAATCGTCTTTGCGCGAAGAAGCAGCTTCTTCGTCTCCGGGAGCCCGAGAGAGCGGCAGCTTCGCAAAGGTGATGAAACAAGCTGTACAACACTGCGATTGTGTGCGCAGCTTGCCGACTGAGAGAAAACAGTACCTGACCACTCTCCTGCCTTTTCTATTCACATGAACATTCGATTGCAAGCTGTTTTGGACAACTTTCTTTCTCTTCTTGCAAAACACTCGGCAGACCTCCGTGCAGCCTCTAGAACACGATGGGAGATGTTTTTTGTGCTGGCACAGTTTCTCCTTGGCAGACAGAGTGGAAAAGCTTTTTGCTAAGATGTAGACGAGAAGAGAGGCTAAAGACGAAAGTACGGTGCTCTGCAGAGCTAAGCACCTCTCCCGGTCCTCTTTCGGCAAAAGGCGCACACCGCAGAGCACTGTGAGCGGCAGAATCGTCTTTGCGCGAAGAAGCAGCATCTTCATCTCCGGGAGTCGGAGAGAGCGGCAGCTTCACAAAGGTGATGAAACAAGCTGTACAACACTGCGATTGTGTGCGCAGCTTGCCGACTGAGAGAAAACAGTACCTGACCACTCTCCTGCCTTTTCTATTCACATGAACATTCGATTGCAAGCTGTTTTGGACAACTTTCTTTCTCTTCTTGCAAAACACTCGGCAGACCTCCGTGCAGCCTCTAGAACACGATGGGAGATGTTTTTTGTGCTGGCACAGTTTCTCCTTGCCAGACAGAGTGGAAAAGCTTTTTGCTAAGATGTAGACGAGAAGAGAGGCTAAAGACGAAGGTACGGTGCTCTGCAGAGCTAAGCACCGCTGCCGGACCTCTTTCGGCAGAAGGCGCACACCGCAGAGCACCGTGAGCGGCAGAATCGTCTTTGCGCGAAGAAGCAGCATCTTCATCTCAGGGAGCTGGAGAGAGCGGCAGCTCCGCAAAGGTGATGAAACAAGCTGTACAACACTGCGATTGTGTGCGCAGCTTGCCGACTGAGAGAAAACAGTACCTGACCACTCTCCTGCCTTTTCTATTCACATGAACATTCGATTGGAAGCTGTTTTGGACAACTTTCTTTCTCTTCTTGCAAAACACTCGGCAGACCTCCGTGCAGCCTCTAGAACACGATGGGAGATGTTTTTTGTGCTGGCACAGTCGCTCCTTGCCAGACAGAGTGGAAAAGCTTTTTGCTGAGATGTAGACGAGAAGAGAGGCTAAAGACGAAGGTACGGTGCTCTGCAGAGCTAAGCACAGCTCCCGGACCTCTTTCGGCAGAAGACACACACCGCAGAGCACTGTGAGCGGCAGAATCGTCTTTGCGCGAAGAAGCAGCTTCTTCGTCTCCGGGAGCCGGAGAGAGCGGCAACTTCGCAAAGGTGATGAAACAAGCTGTACAACACTGCGATTGTGTGCGCACCTTGCCAACTGAGAGAAAACAGTACCTGACCACTCTTCTGCCTTTTCTATTCACATGAACATTCGATTGCAAGCTGTTTTGGACAACTTTCTTTCTCTTCTTGCAAAACACTCGGCAGACCTCCGTGCAGCCTCTAGAACACGATGGGAGATGTTTTCTGTGCTGGCACAGTTTCTCCTAGCCAGACAGAGTGGAAAAGCTTTTTGCTAAGATGTAGACGAGAAGAGAGGCTAAAGACGAAGGTACGGTGCTCTGCAGAGGTAAGCACCGCTCCCGGACCTCTTTCGGCAGAAGGCGCACACCGCAGAGCACTGTGAGCGGCAGAATCGTCTTTGCGCGATGAAGCAGCTTCTTCGTCTCCGGGAGCCGGAGAGAGCGGCAGCTTCGCAAAGGTGATGAAACAAGCTGTACAACACTGCGATTGTGTGCGCAGCTTGCCAACTGAGAGAAAACAGTACCTGACCACTCTCCTGCCTTTTCTATTCACATGAACATTCGATTGCAAGCTGTTTTGGACAACTTTCTTTCTCTTCTTGCAAAACACTCGGCAGACCTCCGTGCAGATTCTAGAACACGATGGGAGATGTTTTCTGTGCTGGCACAGTTTCTCCTTGCCAGACAGAGTGGAAAAGCTTTTTGCTGAGATGTAGACGAGAAGAGAGGCTAAAGACGAAGGTACGGTGCTCTGCAGAGCTAAGCACAGCTCCCGGACCTCTTTCGGCAGAAGACGCACACCGCAGAGCACTGTGAGCGGCAGAATCGTCTTTGCGCGAAGAAGCAGCTTCTTCGTCTCCGGGAGCCGGAGAGAGCGGCAACTTCGCAAAGGTGATGAAACAAGCTGTACAACACTGCGATTGTGTGCGCACCTTGCCAACTGAGAGAAAACAGTACCTGACCACTCTTCTGCCTTTTCTATTCACATGAACATTCGATTGCAAGCTGTTTTGGACAACTTTCTTTCTCTTCTTGCAAAACACTCGGCAGACCTCCGTGCAGCCTCTAGAACACGATGGGAGATGTTTTCTGTGCTGGCCAAGTTTCTCCTTGCCAGACAGAGTGGAAAAGCTTTTTGCTAAGATGTAGATGAGAAGAGAGGCTAAAGACGAAGGTACGGTGCTCTGCAGAGCGAAGAACCGCTCCCGGACCTCTTTCGGCAGAAGGCGCACACCGCAGAGCACTGTGAGCGGCAGAATCGTCTTTGCGCGAAGAAGCAGCTTCTTCGTCTCCGGGAGCCGGAGAGAGCGGCAGCTTCGCAAATGTGATGAAACAAGCTGTACAACACTACGATTGTGTGCGCAGCTTGCCAACTGACAGAAAACAGTACCTGACCACTCTCCTGCCTTTTCTATTCACATGAACATTCGATTGCAAGTTGTTTTGGACAACTTTCTTTCTCTTCTTGCAAAACACTCGGCAGACCTCCGTGCAGCCTCTAGAACCGATGGGAGTTTTTTTTTGTGCTGGCACAGTTTCTCCTTGCCAGACAGAGTGGAAAAGCTTTTTGCTGAGATGTAGACGAGAAGAGACGCTAAAGACGAAGGTACGGTGCTCTACAGAGCTTAGCACCGCTCCCGGACCTCTTTCGGCAGAAGGCGCACACCGGAGAGCACTGTGAGCGGCAGAATCGTCTTTGCGCGAAGAAGCAGCTTCTTCGTCTCCCCGAGCCACAGAGAGCGGCAACTTCGCAAAGGTGATGAAACAAGCACTACAACACTACGATTGTGCGCGCAGCTTGCCAAGTGAGAGAAAACAGTACCTGACCACTCTCCTGCCTTTTCTATTCACATGAATATTCGATTGCAAGTTGTTTTGGACAACTTTCTTTCTCTTCTTGCAAAACACTCGGCAGACCTCCGTGCAACCTCTAGAACACGATGGGAGATGTTTTTTGTGCTGGCACAGTTTCTCCTTGCCAGACAGAGTGGAAAAGCTTTTTGCTAAGATGTAGACGAGAAGAGAGGCTAAAGACGAAGGCACGGTGCTCTGCAGAGCTTAGCACCGCTGCCGGACCTCTTTCGGCAGAAGGCGCACACCGCAGAGCACTGTGAGCGGCAGAATCGTCTTTGCGCGAAGAAGCAGCTTCTTCGTCTCCGGGAGCCGGAGAGAGCGGCAGCTTCGCAAAGGTGATGAAACAAGCTGTACAACACTGCGATTGTGTGCGCAGCTTGCCGACTGAGAGAAAACAGTACCTGACCACTCTCCTGCCTTTTCTATTCACATGAATATTCGATTGCAAGCTGTTTTGGACAACTTTCTTTCTCTTCTTGCAAAACACTCGGCAGACCTCCGTGCAGCCTCTAGAACACGATGGGAGATGTTTTTTGTGCTGGCAAAGTTTCTCCTTGCCAGACAGAGTGGAAAAGCTTTTTGCTAAGATGTAAACGAGAAGAGAGGCTAAAGACGAAGGTACGGTGCTCTGCAGAGCGAAGCACCGCTCCCGGACCTCTTTCGGCAGAAGGCGCACACCGCAGAGCACTGTGAGTGGCAGAATCGTCTTTGCGCGAAGAAGCAGCTTCTTCGTCTCCCCGAGCCACAGAGAGCGGCAACTTCGCAAAGGTGATGAAACAAGCACTACAACACTGCGATTGTGTGCGCAGCTTGCCAAGTGAGAGAAAACAGTACCTGACCACTCTCCTGCCTTTTCTATTCACATGAACATTCGATTGCAAGCTGTTTTGGACAACTTTTTTCTCTTCTTGCAAAACACTCTGCAGACCTCCGTGCAGCCTCTAGAACACGATGGGAGATGTTTTCTGTGCTGGCACAGTTTCTCCTTGCCAGACAGAGTGGAAAGCTTTTTGCTAAGATGTAGACGAGAAGAGAGGTTAAAGACGAAGGTACGGTGCTCTGCAGAGCTAAGCACAGCTCCCGGACCTCTTTCGGCAGAAGGCGCACACCGCAGAGCACTGTGAGCGGCAGAATCGTCTTTGCGCGAAGAAGCAGCATCTTCATCTCTGGGAGTCGGAGAGAGCGGCAGCTTCACAAACGTGATGAAACAAGCTGTACAACACTGCGATTGTGTGCGCAGCTTGCCGACTGAGAGAAAACAGTACCTGACCACTCTCCTGCCTTTTCTATTCACATGAACATTCGATTGGAAGCTGTTTTGGACAACTTTCTTTCTCTTCTTGCAAAACACTCGGCAGACCTCCGTGCAGCCTCTAGAACACGATGGGAGATGTTTTTTGTGCTGGCACAGTTTCTCCTTGCCAGACAGAGTGGAAAAGCTTTTTGCTAAGATGTAGACGAGAAGAGAGGCTAAATACGAAGGTACGGTGCTCTGTAGAACTAAGCACCCCTGCCGGACCTCTTTCGGCAGAAGGCGCACACCGCAGAGCACTGTGAGTGGCAGAATCGTCTTTGCGCGAAGAAGCAGCATCTTCATCTCAGGGAGCTGGAGAGAACGGCAGCTCCGCAAAGGTGATGAAACAAGCTGTACAACACTGCGATTGTGTGCGCAGCTTGCCGACTGAGAGAAAACAGTACCTGACCACTCTCCTGCCTTTTCTATTCACATGAACATTCGATTGGAAGCTGTTTTGGACAACTTTCTTTCTCTTCTTGCAAAACACTCGGCAGACCTCCGTGCAGCTTCTAGAACACGATGGGAGATGTCTTCTGTGCTGGCAAAGTTTCTCCTTGCCAGACAGAGTGGAAAAGCTTTTTGCTAAGATGTAGACGAGAAGAGAGGCTAAAGACGAAGGTACGGTGCTCTGCAGAGCTTAGCACCGTTTCCGGACCTCTTTCGGCAGAAGGCGCACACCGCAGAGCACTGTGAGCGGCAGAATCGTCTTTGCGCGAAGAAGCAGCTTCTTCGCCTCCGGGAGCCCGAGAGAGCGGCAGCTTCGCAAAGGTGATGAAACAAGCTGTACAACACTACGATTGTGTGCGCAGCTTGCCAACTGAGAGAAAACAGTACCTGACCACTCTCCTGCCTTTTCTATTCACATGAATATTCGATTGCAAGCTGTTTTGGACAACTTTCTTTCTCTTCTTGCAAAACACTCGGCAGACCTCCGTGCAGCCTCTAGAACACGATGGGAGATGTTTTTTGTGCTGGCACAGTTTCTCCTTGCCAGACAGAGTGGAAAAGCTTTTTGCTAAGACGTAAACGAGAAGAGAGGCTAAAGACGAAGGTACGGTGCTCTGCAGAGCGAAGCACCGCTCCCGGACCTCTTTCGGCAGAAGGCGCACACCGCAGAGCACTGTGAGCGGCAGAATCGTCTTTGCGCGAAGAAGCAGCTTCTTCGTCTCCGGGAGCCGGAGAGAGCGGCAACTTCGCAAAGGTGATGAAACAAGCACTACAACACTACGATTGTGTGCGCAGCTTGCCAAGTGAGAGAAAACAGTACCTGACCACTCTCCTGCCTTTTCTATTTCCAGGAACATTCGATTGCAAGCTGTTTTGGACAACTTTCTTTCTCTTCTTGCAAAACACTCTGCAGACCTCCGTGCAGCCTCTAGAACACGATGGGAGATGTTTTCTGTGCTGGCACAGTTTCTCCTTGCCAGACAGAGTGGAAAGCTTTTTGCTAAGGTGTAGACGAGAAGAGAGGCTAAAGACGAAGGTACGGTGCTCTGCAGAGCTAAGCACAGCTCCCGGACCTCTTTCGGCAGAAGGCGCACACCGCAGAGCACTGTGAGCGGCAGAATCGTCTTTGCGCGAAGAAGCAGCATCTTCATCTCTGGGAGTCGGAGAGAGCGGCAGCTTCACAAACGTGATGAAACAAGCTGTACAACACTGCGATTGTGTGCGCAGCTTGCCGACTGAGAGAAAACAGTACCTGACCACTCTCCTGCCTTTTCTATTCACATGAACATTCGATTGCAAGCTGTTTTGGACAACTTTCTTTCTCTTCTTGCAAAACACTCTGCAGACCTCCGTGCAGCCTCTAGAACACGATGGGAGATGTTTTTTGTGCTGGCACAGTTTCTACTTGCCAGACAGAGTGGAAAAGCTTTTTGCTAAGATGTAGACGAGAAGAGAGGCTAAATACGAAGGTACGTTGCTCTGCAGAACTAAGCACCACTGCCGGACCTCTTTCGGCAGAAGGCGCACACCGCAGAGCACTGTGAGTGGCAGAATCGTCTTTGCGCGAAGAAGCAGCATCTTCAGCTCAGGGAGCTGCAGAGAGCGGCAGCTCCGCAAAGGTGATGAAACAAGCTGTACAACACTGCGATTGTGTGCGCAGCTTGCCGACTGAGAGAAAACAGTACCTGACCACTCTCCTGCCTTTTCTATTCACATGAACATTCGATTGGAAGCTGTTTTGGACAACTTTCTTTCTCTTCTTGCAAAACACTCGGCAGACCTCCGTGCAGCTTCTAGAACACGATGGGAGATGTCTTCTGTGCTGGCAAAGTTTCTCCTTGCCAGACAGAGTGGAAAAGCTTTTTGCTAAGATGTAGACGAGAAGAGAGGCTAAAGACGAAGGTACGGTGCTCTGCAGAGCTTAGCACCGCTTCCGGACCTCTTTCGGCAGAAGGCGCACACCGCAGAGCACTGTGAGCGGCAGAATCGTCTTTGCGCGAAGAAGCAGCTTCTTCGTCTCCGAGAGCCGGAGAGAGCGGCAACTTCGCAAAGGTGATGAAACAAGCTGTACAACACTGCGATTGTGTGCGCAGCTTTCCTACTGAGAGAAAACAGTACCTGACCACTCTCCTGCCTTTTCTATTCACATGAACATTCGATTGGAAGCTGTTTTGGACAACTTTCTTTCTCTTCTTGCAAAACACTCGGCAGACCTCCGTGCAGCTTCTAGAACACGATGGGAGATGTTTTTTGTGCTGGCACAGTTTCTCCTTGCCAGACAGAGTGGAAAAGCTTTTTGCTAAGATGTAGACGAGAAGAGAGGCTAAATACGAAGGTACGGTGCTCTGCAGAGCTTAGCACCGTTTCCGGACCTCTTTCGGCAGAAGGCGCACACCGCAGAGCACTGTGAGCGGCAGAATCGTCTTTGCGCGAAGAAGCAGCTTCTTCGCCTCCGGGAGCCCGAGAGAGCGGCAGCTTCGCAAAGGTGATGAAACAAGCTGTACAACACTACGATTGTGTGCGCAGCTTGCCAACTGAGAGAAAACAGTACCTGACCACTCTCCTGCCTTTTCTATTCACATGAATATTCGATTGCAAGCTGTTTTGGACAACTTTCTTTCTCTTCTTGCAAAACACTCGGCAGACCTCCGTGCAGCCTCTAGAACACGATGGGAGATGTTTTTTGTGCTGGCACAGTTTCTCCTTGCCAGACAGAGTGGAAAAGCTTTTTGCTAAGATGTAAACGAGAAGAGAGGCTAAAGACGAAGGTACGGTGCTCTGCAGAGCGAAGCACCGCTCCCGGACCTCTTTCGGCAGAAGGCGCACACCGCAGAGCACTGTGAGCGGCAGAATCGTCTTTGCGCGAAGAAGCAGCTTCTTCGTCTCCCCGAGCCACAGAGAGCGGCAACTTCGCAAAGGTGATGAAACAAGCACTACAACACTACGATTGTGTGCGCAGCTTGCCAAGTGAGAGAAAACAGTACCTGACCACTCTCCTGCCTTTTCTATTTCCAGGAACATTCGATTGCAAGCTGTTTTGGACAACTTTCTTTCTCTTCTTGCAAAACACTCTGCAGACCTCCGTGCAGCCTCTAGAACACGATGGGAGATGTTTTCTGTGCTGGCACAGTTTCTCCTTGCCAGACAGAGTGGAAAGCTTTTTGCTAAGGTGTAGACGAGAAGAGAGGCTAAAGACGAAGGTACGGTGCTCTGCAGAGCTAAGCACAGCTCCCGGACCTCTTTCGGCAGAAGGCGCACACCGCAGAGCACTGTGAGCGGCAGAATCGTCTTTGCGCGAAGAAGCAGCATCTTCATCTCTGGGAGTCGGAGAGAGCGGCAGCTTCACAAACGTGATGAAACAAGCTGTACAACACTGCGATTGTGTGCGCAGCTTGCCGACTGAGAGAAAACAGTACCTGACCACTCTCCTGCCTTTTCTATTCACATGAACATTCGATTGGAAGCTGTTTTGGACAACTTTCTTTCTCTTCTTGCAAAACACTCTGCAGACCTCCGTGCAGCCTCTAGAACACGATGGGAGATGTTTTTTGTGCTGGCACAGTTTCTCCTTGCCAGACAGAGTGGAAAAGCTTTTTGCTAAGATGTAGACGAGAAGAGAGGCTAAATACGAAGGTACGTTGCTCTGCAGAACTAAGCACCACTGCCGGACCTCTTTCGGCAGAAGGCGCACACCGCAGAGCACTGTGAGTGGCAGAATCGTCTTTGCGCGAAGAAGCAGCATCTTCAGCTCAGGGAGCTGCAGAGAGCGGCAGCTCAGCAAAGGTGATGAAACAAGCTGTACAACACTGCGATTGTGTGCGCAGCTTGCCGACTGAGAGAAAACAGTACCTGACCACTCTCCTGCCTTTTCTATTCACATGAACATTCGATTGGAAGCTGTTTTGGACAACTTTCTTTCTCTTCTTGCAAAACACTCGGCAGACCTCCGTGCAGCTTCTAGAACACGATGGGAGATGTCTTCTGTGCTGGCAAAGTTTCTCCTTGCCAGACAGAGTGGAAAAGCTTTTTGCTAAGATGTAGACGAGAAGAGAGGCTAAAGACGATGGTACGGTGCTCTGCAGAGCTTAGCACCGCTTCCGGACCTCTTTCGGCAGAAGGCGCACACCGCAGAGCACTGTGAGCGGCAGAATCGTCTTTGCGCGAAGAAGCAGCTTCTTCGTCTCCGAGAGCCGGAGAGAGCGGCAACTTCGCAAAGGTGATGAAACAAGCTGTACAACACTGCGATTGTGTGCGCAGCTTTCCTACTGAGAGAAAACAGTACCTGACCACTCTCCTGCCTTTTCTATTCACATGAACATTCGATTGCAAGCTGTTTTGGACAACTTTCTTTCTCTTCTTGCAAAACACTCGGCAGACCTCCGTGCAGCTTCTAGAACACGATGGGAGATGTTTTTTGTGCTGGCACAGTTTCTCCTTGCCAGACAGAGTGGAAAAGCTTTTTTCTAAGATGTAGACGAGAAGAGAGGCTAAATACGAAGGTACGGTGCTCTGCAGAGCTAAGCACCGCTCCCGGACCTCTTTCGGCAGAAGGCGCACACCGCAGAGCACTGTGAGCGGCAGAATCGTCTTTGCGCGAAGAAGCAGCTTCTTCGCCTCCGGGAGCCCGAGAGAGCGGCAGCTTCGCAAAGGTGATGAAACAAGCTGTACAACACTGCGATTGTGTGCGCAGCTTGCCAACTGAGAGAAAACAGTACCTGACCACTCTCCTGCCTTTTCTATTCACATGAACATTCGATTGCAAGTTGTTTTGGACAACTTTCTTTCTCTTCTTGCAAAACACTCGGCAGACCTCCGTGCAGCCTCTTGAACCGATGGGAGATGTTTTTTGTGCTGGCACAGTTTCTCCCTTCCAGACAGAGTGGAAAAGCTTTTTGCTGAGATGTAGACGAGAAGAGAGGCTAAAGACCAAGGTACGGTGCTCTGCAGAGCTAAGCACCGCTCCCGGACCTCTTTCGGCAGAAGGCGCACACCGCAGAGCACTGTGAGCGGCAGAATCGTCTTTGCGCGAAGAAGCAGCTTTTTCGTCTCCAGGAGCCGGAGAGAGCGGCAACTTCGCAAAGGTGATGAAACAAGCTGTACAACACTGCGATTGTGTGCGCAGCTTTCCAACTGAGAGAAAACAGTACCTGACCACTCTCCTGCCTTTTCTATTCACATGAACATTCGATTGCAAGCTGTGTTGGACAACTTTCTTTCTCTTCTTGCAAGACACTCGGCAGACCACCGTGCAGCTTCTAGAACACGATGGGAGATGTTTTTTGTGCTGTCACAGTTTCTCCTTGGGAGACAGAGTGGAAATCTTTTTGCTAAGATGTAGACTAGAAGAGAGGCTAAAGGCGAAGGTATGGTGCTCTGCAGAGCTAATCACAGCTCCCGGGCTCTTTCGGCAGAAGGCGCACACCGCAGAGCACTGTGAGCGGCAGAATCGTCTTTGCGCGAAGAAGCAGCTTCTTCGTCTCCGGGAGCCGGAGAGAGCGGCAGCTTCGCAAAGGTGATGAAACAAGCTCTACAACACTACGATTGTGTGCGCAGCTTGCCAACTGAGAGAAAACAGTACCTGACCACTCTCCTGCCTTTTCTATTCACATGAACATTCGATTGCAAGCTGTTTTGGACAACTTTCTTTCATTTCTGGCAAAACACTCGGCAGACCTCCGTGCAGCCTCTAGAACACAATGGGAGATGTTTTATGAGCTGGCACAGTTTCGCCGTGCCAGACAGTGTGGAAAAGCTTTTTGCTGAGATGTAGACTAGAAGAGAGGCTAAAGACGAAGGTACGGTGCTCTGCAGAGGTAAGCACCGCTCCCGGACCTCTTTCGGCAGAAGGCGCACACTGCAGAGCACTGTGAGCGGCAGAATCGTCTTTGCGCGAAGAAGCATCTTCTTCGTCTCCAGGAGCCGGAGAGAGCGGCAGCTTCGCAAAGGTGATGAAACAAGCTGTACAACACTGCGATTGTGTGCGCAGCTTGCCAACTGAGAGAAAACAGTACCTGACCACTCTCCTGCCTTTTCTATTCACATGAACATTCGATTGCAAGTTGTTTTGGACAACTTTCTTTCCCTTCTTGCAAAACACTCTGGAGACCTCCGTGCAGCCTCTAGAACCGATGGGACATGTTTTTTGTGCTGGCACAGTTTCTACCTTCCAGACAGAGTGGAAAAGCTTTTTGCTGAGATGTAGACGAGAAGAGAGGCTAAAGACGAAGGTACGGTGCTCTGCAGAGCGAAGCACAGCTCCCGGGCCTCTTTCGGCAGAAGACGCACACTGCAGAGCACTGTGAGCGGCAGAATCGTCTTTGCGCGAAGAAGCAGCTTCTTCGTCTCCGGGAGCCGGAGAGAGCGGCAACTTCGCAAAGGTGATGAAACAAGCTGTACAACACTGCGATTGTGTGCGCAGCTTGCCAAGTGAGAGAAAACAGTACCTGACCACTCTCCTGCCTTTTCTATTCACATGAACATTCGATTGCAAGCTGTTTTGGACAACTTTCTTTCTCTTCTTGCAAAACACTCGGCAGACCTCCGTGCAGCTTCTAGAACACGATGGGAGATGTTTTCTGTGCTGGCACAGTTTCTCCTTGCCAGACAGAGTGGAAAAGCTTTTTGCTGAGATGTAGACGAGAAGAGAGGCTAAAGACGAAGGTACGGTGCTCTACAAAGCTAAGCACAGCTCCCGGGCCTCTTTCGGCAGAAGGCGCACACCGCAGAGCACTGTGAGCGGCAGAATCGTCTTTGCGCGAAGAAGCCGCTTCTTCGTCTCCGGGAGCCGGAGAGATCGGCAACTTCGCAAAGGTGATGAAACAAGCTGTACAACACTGCGATTGTGTGCGCAGCTTGCCAAGTGAGAGAAAACAGTACCTGACCACTCTCCTGCCTTTTCTATTCACATGAACATTCGATTGCAAGCTGTTTTGGACAACTTTCTTTCTCTTCTTGCAAAACACTCGGCAGACCTCCGTGCAGCTTCTAGAACACGATGGGAGATGTTTTCTGTGCTGGCAAAGTTTCTCCTTGCCAGACAGAGTGGAAAAGCTTTTTGCTAAGATGTAGACGAGAAGAGAGGCTAAAGACGAAGGTACAGTGCTCTGCAGAGCTAAGCACCGCTGCCGGACCTCTTTCGGCAGAAGGCGCACACCGCAGAGCACTGTGAGCGGCAGAATCGTCTTTGCGCGAAGAAGCAGCTTCTTCGTCTCCGGGAGCCGGAGAGAGCGGCAACTTCGAAAAGGTGATGAAACAAGCTGTACAACACTGCGATTGTGTGCGCAGCTTGCCGACTGAGAGAAAACAGTACCTGACCATTCTCCTGCCTTTTTAATTCACATGAACATTCGATTGCAAGCTTTTTTGGACAACTTTCTTTCTCTTCTTGCAAAACACTCGGCAGACCTCCGTGCAGCCTCTAGAACACGATGGGAGATGTTTTCTGTGCTGGCACAGTTTCTCCTAGCCAGACAGAGTGGAAAAGCTTTTTGCTAAGATGTAGACGAGAAGAGAGACTAAAGACGAAGGCACGGTGCTCTGCAGAGCTAAGCACCGCTCCCGGACGTCTTTCGGCAGAAGGCGCACACCGCAGAGCTCGGTGAGCGGCAGAATCGTCTTTGCGCGAAGAAGCACCATCTTCATCTCCGGGAGCCGGAGAGAATGGCAGCTTCGCAAAGGTGATGAAACAAGCTGTACAACACTGCGATTGTGTGCGCAGCTTGCCGACTGAGAGAAAACAGTACCTGACCACTCTCCTGCCTTTTCTATTCACATGAACATTCGATTGCAAGCTGTTTTGGGCAACTTTCTTTCTCTTCTTGCAAAACACTCGGCAGACCTCCGTGCAGCTTCTAGAACACGATGGGAGATGTTTTCTGTGCTGGCACAGTTTCTCCTTGCCAGACAGAGTGGAAAAGCTTTTTGCTAAGATTTAGACGAGAAGAGAGGCTAAAGACGAAGGTACGGTGCTCTGCAGAGCTTAGCACCGCTCCCGGGCCTCTTTCGGCAGAAGGCGCACACCGCAGAGCACTGTGAGCGGCAGAATCGTCTTTGCGCGAAGAAGCAGCTTCTTCGTCTCCGGGAGCCGGAGAGAGCGGCAGCTTCGCAAAGGTGATGAAACAAGCTGTACAACACTGCGATTGTGTGCGCAGCTTGCCGACTGAGAGAAAACAGTACCTGACCACTTCCTGCCTTTTCTATTCACATGAACATTCGATTGCAAGCTGTTTTGGACAACTTTCTTTCTCTTCTTGCAAAACACTCGGCAGACCTCCGTGCAGCTTCTAGAACACGATGGGAGATGTCTTCTGTGCTGGCACAGTTGCTCCTTGCCAGACAGAGTGGAAAAGCTTTTTGCTAAGATGTAGACGAGAAGAGAGGCTAAAGACGAAGGTACGGTGCTCTGCAGAGCTTAGCACCGCTTCCGGACCTCTTTCGGCAGAAGGCGCACACCGCAGAGCACTGTGAGCGTCAGAATCGTCTTTGCGCGAAGAAGCAGCTTCTTCGTCTCCGGGAGCCGGAGAGAGCGGCAACTTCGCAAAGGTGATGAAACAAGCTGTACAACACTGCGATTGTGTGCGCAGCTTGCCGACTGAGAGAAAACAGTACCTGACCACTCTCCTGCCTTTTCTATTCACATGAACATTCGATTGCAAGCTGTTTTGGACAACTTTCTTTCTCTTCTTGCAAAACACTCGGCAGACCTCCGTGCAGCCTCTAGAACACGATGGGAGATGTTTTTTGTGCTGGCACAGTTTCTCCTTGCCAGACAGAGTGGAAAAGCTTTTTGCTAAGATGTAGACGAGAAGAGAGGCTAAAGATGAAGGCACGGTGCTCTGCAGAGCTAAGCACCGCTGCCGGACCTCTTTCGGCAGAAGGCGCACACCGCAGAGCACTGTGAGCGGCAGAATCGTCTTTGCGCGAAGAAGCAGCTTCTTCGTCTCCGGGAGCCGGAGAGAGCGGCAGCTTCGCAAAGGTGATGAAACAAGCTGTACAACACTGCGATTGTTTGCGCAGCTTACCAACTGAGAGAAAACAGTACCTGACCACTCTCCTGCCTTTTCTATTCACATGAACATTCGATTGCAAGCTGTTTTGGACAACTTTCTTTCTCTTCTTGCAAAACACTCGGCAGACATCCGTGCAGCTTCTAGAACACGATGGGAGATGTTTTCTGTGCTGGCAAAGTTTCTCCTTGCCAGACAGAGTGGAAAAGCTTTTTGCTAAGATGTAGACGAGAAGAGAGGCTAAAGACGAAGGTACAGTGCTCTGCAGAGCTAAGCACCGCTCCCGGACCTCTTTCGGCAGAAGGCGCACACCGCAGAGCACTGTGAGCGGCAGAATCGTCTTTGCGCGAAGAAGCAGCTTCTTCGTCTCCGGGAGCCGGAGAGAGCGGCAACTTCGCAAAGGTGATGAAACAAGCTGTACAACACTGCGATTGTGTGCGCAGCTTGCCGACTGAGAGAAAACAGTACCTGAGCACTCTCCTGCCTTTTCTATTCACATGAACATTCGATTGCAAGCTGTTTTGGACAACTTTCTTTCTCTTCTTGCAAAACACTCGGCAGACCTCCGTGCAGCCTCTAGAACACGATGGGAGATGTTTTCTGTGCTGGCACAGTTTCTCCTTTCCAGACAGAGTGGAAAAGCTTTTTGCTAAGATGTAGACGAGAAGAGAGACTAAAGACGAAGGCACGGTGCTCTGCAGAGCTAAGCACCGCTCCCGGACGTCTTTCGGCAGAAGGCGCACACCGCAGAGCACTGTGAGCGGCAGAATCGTCTTTGCGCGAAGAAGCAGCATCTTCATCTCCGGGAGCCGGAGAGAATGGCAGCTTTGCAAAGGTGATGAAACAAGCTGTACAACACTGCGATTGTGTGCGCAGCTTGCCGACTGAGAGAAAACAGTACCTGACCACTCTCCTGCCTTTTCTATTCACATGAACATTCGATTGCAAGCTGTTTTGGACAACTTTCTTTCTCTTCTTGCAAAACACTCGGCAGACGTCCTTGCAGCTTCTAGAACACGATGGGAGATGTTTTCTGTGTTGGCACAGTTTCTTCTAGCCAGACAGAGTGGAAAAGCTTTTTGCTAAGATGTAGACGAGAAGAGAGGGTAAAGACGAAGGTACGGTGCTCTGCAGAGCTTAGCACCGCTCCCGGGCCTCTTTCGGCAGAAGGCGCACACCGCAGAGCACTGTGAGCGGCAGAATCGTCTTTGCGCGAAGAAGCAGCTTCTTCGTCTCCGGGAGCCGGAGAGAGCGGCAACTTCGCAAAGGTGATGAAACAAGATGTACAACACTGCGATTGTGTGCGCAGCTTGCCGACTGAGAGAAAACAGTACCTGAGCACTCTCCTGCCTTTTCTATTCACATGAACATTCGATTGCAAGCTGTTTTGGACAACTTTCTTTCTCTTCTTGCAAAACACTCGGCAGACCTCCGTGCAGCTTCTAGAACACGATGGGAGATGTTTTCTCTGCTAGCACAGTTTCTCCTTGCCAGACAGAGTGGAAAAGCTTTTTGCTAAGATGTAGACGAGAAGAGAGGCTAAAGACGAAGGTACGGTGCTCTGCAGAGCTTAGCACCGCTCCCGGACCTCTTTCGGCAGAAGGCGCACACCGCAGAGCACTGTGAGCGGCAGAATCGTCTTTGCGCGAAGAAGCAGCTTTTTCGTCTCCAGGAGCCGGAGAGAGCGGCAACTTCGCAAAGGTGATGAAACAAGCTGTACAACACTGCGATTGTGTGCGCAGCTTGCCAACTGAGAGAAAACAGTACCTGACCACTCTCCTGCCTTTTCTATTCACATGAACATTCGATTGCAAGCTGTGTTGGACAACTTTCTTTCTCTTCTTGCAAGACACTCGGCAGACCACCGTGCAGCTTCTAGAACACGATGGGAGATGTTTTTTGTGCTGTCACAGTTTCTCCTTGGGAGACAGAGTGGAAAAGCTTTTTGCTAAGATGTAGACTAGAAGAGAGGCTAAAGGCGAAGGTATGGTGCTCTGCAGAGCTAATCACAGCTCCCGGGCTCTTTCGGCAGAAGGCGCACACCGCAGAGCACTGTGAGCGGCAGAATCGTCTTTGCGCGAAGAAGCAGCTTCTTCGTCTCCGGGAGCCGGAGAGAGCGGCAGCTTCGCAAAGGTGATGAAACAAGCTGTACAACACTACGATTGTGTGCGCAGCTTGCCAACTGAGAGAAAACAGTACCTGACCACTCTCCTGCCTTTTCTATTCACATGAACATTCGATTGCAAGCTGTTTTGGACAACTTTCTTTCATTTCTGGCAAAACACTCGGCAGACCTCCGTGCAGCCTCTAGAACACAATGGGAGATGTTTTATGAGCTGGCACAGTTTCGCCGTGCCAGACAGAGTGGAAAAGCTTTTTGCTGAGATGTAGACTAGAAGAGAGGCTAAAGACGAAGGTACGGTGCTCTGCAGAGGTAAGCACCGCTCCCGGACCTCTTTCGGCAGAAGGCGCACACTGCAGAGCACTGTGAGCGGCAGAATCGTCTTTGCGCGAAGAAGCATCTTCTTCGTCTCCGGGAGCCGGAGAGAGCGGCAGCTTCGCAAAGGTGATGAAACAAGCTGTACAACACTGCGATTGTGTGCGCAGCTTGCCAACTGAGAGAAAACAGTACCTGACCACTCTCCTGCCTTTTCTATTCACATGAACATTCGATTGCAAGTTGTTTTGGACAACTTTCTTTCTCTTCTTGCAAAACACTCTGGAGACCTCCGTGCAGCCTCTAGAACCGATGGGACATGTTTTTTGTGCTGGCACAGTTTCTACCTTCCAGACAGAGTGGAAAAGCTTTTTGCTGAGATGTAGACGAGAAGAGAGGCTAAAGACGAAGGTACGGTGCTCTGCAGAGCTTAGCACCGCTGCCGGACCTCTTTCGGCAGAAGGCGCACACCGCAGAGCACTGTGAGCGTCAGAATCGTCTTTGCGCGAAGAAGCAGCTTCTTCGTCTCCGGGAGCCGGAGAGAGCGGCAGCTTCGCAAAGGTGATGAAACAAGCTGTACAACACTGCGATTGTGTGCGCAGCTTGCTGACTGAGAGAAAACAGTACCTGACCACTCTCCTGCCTTTTCTATTCACATGAACATTCGATTGCAAGCTGTTTTGGACAACTTTCTTTCTCTTCTTGCAAAACACTCGGCAGACCTCCGTGCAGCCTCTAGAACACGATGGGAGATGTTTTTTGTGCTGGCACAGTTTCTCCTTGCCAGACAGAGTGGAAAAGCTTTTTGCTAAGATGTAGACGAGAAGAGAGGCTAAAGAAGAAGGCACGGTGCTCTGCAGAGCTAAGCACCGCTGCCGGACCTCTTTCGGCAGAAGGCGCACACCGCAGAGCACTGTGAGCGGCAGAATCGTCTTTGTGCGAAGAAGCAGCTTCTTCGTCTCCGGGAGCCGGAGAGAGCGGCAGCTTCGCAAATGTGATGAAACAAGCTGTACAACACTGCGATTGTGTGCGCAGCTTACCAACTGAGAGAAAACAGTACCTGACCACTCTCCTGCCTTTTCTATTCACATGAACATTCGATTGCAAGCTGTTTTGGACAACTTTCTTTCTCTTCTTGCAAAACACTCGGCAGACCACCGTGCAGCTTCTAGAACACGATGGGAGATGTTTTCTGTGCTGGCACAGTTTCTCCTTGCCAGACAGAGTGGAAAAGCTTTTTGCTAAGATGTAGACGAGAAGAGAGGCTAAAGACGAAGGTACGGTGCTCTGCAGAGCTTAGCACCGCTGCCGGACCTCTTTCGGCAGAAGGCGCACACCGCAGAGCACTGTGAGCGGCAGAATCGTCTTTGCGCGAAGAAGCAGCTTCTTCGTCTCCGGGAGCCGGAGAGAGCGGCAGCTTCGCAAAGGTGATGAAACAAGCTGTACAACACTGCGATTGTGTGCGCAGCTTGCCGACTGAGAGAAAACAGTACCTGACCACTCTCCTGCCTTTTCTATTCACATGAACATTCGATTGCAAGCTGTTTTGGACAACTTTCTTTCTCTTCTTGCAAAACACTCGGCAGACCTCCGTGCAGCCTCTAGAACACGATGGGAGATGTTTTTTGTGCTGGCACAGTTTCTCCTTGCCAGACAGAGTTGAAAAGCTTTTTGCTAAGATGTAGACGAGAAGAGAGGCTAAAGACGAAGGTACGGTGCTCTGCAGAGCTAAGCACCTCTCCCGGACCTCTTTCGGCAGAAGGCGCACACCGCAGAGCACTGTGAGCGGCAGAATCGTCTTTGCGCGAAGAAGCAGCATCTTCATCTCCGGGAGTCGGAGAGAGCGGCAGCTTCACAAACGTGATGAAACAAGCTGTACAACACTGCGATTGTGTGCGCAGCTTGCCGACTGAGAGAAAACAGTACCTGACCACTCTCCTGCCTTTTCTATTCACATGAACATTCGATTGCAAGCTGTTTTGGACAACTTTCTTTCTCTTCTTGCAAAACACTCTGCAGACCTCCGTGCAGCCTCTAGAACACGATGGGAGATGTTTTTTGTGCTGGCACAGTTTCTCCTTGCCAGACAGAGTGGAAAAGCTTTTTGCTAAGATGTAGACGAGAAGAGAGGCTAAATACGAAGGTACGGTGCTCTGCAGAGCTAAGCACCGCTGCCGGACCTCTTTCGGCAGAAGGCGCACACCGCAGAGCACTGTGAGCGGCAGAATCGTCTTTGCGCGAAGAAGCAGCTTCTTCATCTAAGGGAGCTGGAGAGAGCGGCAGCTCCGCAAAGGTGATGAAACAAGCTGTACAACACTGCGATTGTGTGCGCAGCTTGCCGACTGAGAGAAAACAGTACCTGACCACTCTCCTGCCTTTTCTATTCACATGAACATTCGATTGCAAGCTGTTTTGGACAACTTTCTTTCTCTTCTTGCAAAACACTCGGCAGACCTCCGTGCAGCTTCTAGAACACGATGGGAGATGTTTTTTGTGCTGGCAAAGTTTCTCCTTTCCAGACAGAGTGGAAAAGCTTTTTGCTAAGATGTAGACGAGAAGAGAGGCTAAAGACGAAGGTACGGTGCTCTGCAGAGCTTAGCACCGCTCCCGGACCTCTTTCAGAAGAAGGCGCACACCGCAGAGCACTGTGAGCGGCAGAATCGTCTTTGCGCGAAGAAGCAGCTTCTTCGTCTCCGGAAGCCGGAGAGAGCGGCAACTTCGCAAAGGTCATGAAACAAGCTGTACAACACTGCGATTGTGTGCGCAGCTTGCCAACTGAGAGAAAACAGTACCTGACCACTCTCCTGCCTTTTCTATTCACATGAACATTCGATTGCAAGCTGTGTTGGACAACTTTCTTTCTCTTCTTGCAAGACACTCGGCAGACCACCGTGCAGCTTCTAGAACACGATGGGAGATGTTTTTTGTGCTGTCACAGTTTCTCCTTGGGAGACAGAGTGGAAAAGCTTTTTGCTAAGATGTAGACTAGAAGAGAGGCTAAAGGCGAAGGTATGGTGCTCTGCAGAGCTAATCACAGCTCCCGGGCTCTTTCGGCAGAAGGCGCACACCGCAGAGCACTGTGAGCGGCAGAATCGTCTTTGCGCGAAGAAGCAGCTTCTTCGTCTCCGGGAGCCGGAGAGAGCGGCAGCTTCGCAAAGGTGATGAAACAAGCTGTACAACACTACGATTGTGTGCGCAGCTTGCCAACTGAGAGAAAACAGTACCTGACCACTCTCCTGCCTTTTCTATTCACATGAACATTCGATTGCAAGCTGTTTTGGACAACTTTCTTTCATTTCTGGCAAAACACTCGGCAGACCTCCGTGCAGCCTCTAGAACACAATGGGAGATGTTTTATGAGCTGGCACAGTTTCGCCGTGCCAGACAGAGTGGAAAAGCTTTTTGCTGAGATGTAGACTAGAAGAGAGGCTAAAGACGAAGGTACGGTGCTCTGCAGAGGTAAGCACCGCTCCCGGACCTCTTTCGGCAGAAGGCGCACACTGCAGAGCACTGTGAGCGGCAGAATCGTCTTTGCGCGAAGAAGCATCTTCTTCGTCTCCGGGAGCCGGAGAGAGCGGCAGCTTCGCAAAGGTGATGAAACAAGCTGTACAACACTGCGATTGTGTGCGCAGCTTGCCAACTGAGAGAAAACAGTACCTGACCACTCTCCTGCCTTTTCTATTCACATGAACATTCGATTGCAAGTTGTTTTGGACAACTTTCTTTCTCTTCTTGCAAAACACTCTGGAGACCTCCGTGCAGCCTCTAGAACCGATGGGACATGTTTTTTGTGCTGGCACAGTTTCTACCTTCCAGACAGAGTGGAAAAGCTTTTTGCTGAGATGTAGACGAGAAGAGAGGCTAAAGACGAAGGTACGGTGCTCTGCAGAGCTTAGCACCGCTGCCGGACCTCTTTCGGCAGAAGGCGCACACCGCAGAGCACTGTGAGCGTCAGAATCGTCTTTGCGCGAAGAAGCAGCTTCTTCGTCTCCGGGAGCCGGAGAGAGCGGCAGCTTCGCAAAGGTGATGAAACAAGCTGTACAACACTGCGATTGTGTGCGCAGCTTGCTGACTGAGAGAAAACAGTACCTGACCACTCTCCTGCCTTTTCTATTCACATGAACATTCGATTGCAAGCTGTTTTGGACAACTTTCTTTCTCTTCTTGCAAAACACTCGGCAGACCTCCGTGCAGCCTCTAGAACACGATGGGAGATGTTTTTTGTGCTGGCACAGTTTCTCCTTGCCAGACAGAGTGGAAAAGCTTTTTGCTAAGATGTAGACGAGAAGAGAGGCTAAAGAAGAAGGCACGGTGCTCTGCAGAGCTAAGCACCGCTGCCGGACCTCTTTCGGCAGAAGGCGCACACCGCAGAGCACTGTGAGCGGCAGAATCGTCTTTGTGCGAAGAAGCAGCTTCTTCGTCTCCGGGAGCCGGAGAGAGCGGCAGCTTCGCAAATGTGATGAAACAAGCTGTACAACACTGCGATTGTGTGCGCAGCTTACCAACTGAGAGAAAACAGTACCTGACCACTCTCCTGCCTTTTCTATTCACATGAACATTCGATTGCAAGCTGTTTTGGACAACTTTCTTTCTCTTCTTGCAAAACACTCGGCAGACCACCGTGCAGCTTCTAGAACACGATGGGAGATGTTTTCTGTGCTGGCACAGTTTCTCCTTGCCAGACAGAGTGGAAAAGCTTTTTGCTAAGATGTAGACGAGAAGAGAGGCTAAAGACGAAGGTACGGTGCTCTGCAGAGCTTAGCACCGCTGCCGGACCTCTTTCGGCAGAAGGCGCACACCGCAGAGCACTGTGAGCGGCAGAATCGTCTTTGCGCGAAGAAGCAGCTTCTTCGTCTCCGGGAGCCGGAGAGAGCGGCAGCTTCGCAAAGGTGATGAAACAAGCTGTACAACACTGCGATTGTGTGCGCAGCTTGCCGACTGAGAGAAAACAGTACCTGACCACTCTCCTGCCTTTTCTATTCACATGAACATTCGATTGCAAGCTGTTTTGGACAACTTTCTTTCTCTTCTTGCAAAACACTCGGCAGACCTCCGTGCAGCCTCTAGAACACGATGGGAGATGTTTTTTGTGCTGGCACAGTTTCTCCTTGCCAGACAGAGTTGAAAAGCTTTTTGCTAAGATGTAGACGAGAAGAGAGGCTAAAGACGAAGGTACGGTGCTCTGCAGAGCTAAGCACCTCTCCCGGACCTCTTTCGGCAGAAGGCGCACACCGCAGAGCACTGTGAGCGGCAGAATCGTCTTTGCGCGAAGAAGCAGCATCTTCATCTCCGGGAGTCGGAGAGAGCGGCAGCTTCACAAACGTGATGAAACAAGCTGTACAACACTGCGATTGTGTGCGCAGCTTGCCGACTGAGAGAAAACAGTACCTGACCACTCTCCTGCCTTTTCTATTCACATGAACATTCGATTGCAAGCTGTTTTGGACAACTTTCTTTCTCTTCTTGCAAAACACTCTGCAGACCTCCGTGCAGCCTCTAGAACACGATGGGAGATGTTTTTTGTGCTGGCACAGTTTCTCCTTGCCAGACAGAGTGGAAAAGCTTTTTGCTAAGATGTAGACGAGAAGAGAGGCTAAATACGAAGGTACGGTGCTCTGCAGAGCTAAGCACCGCTGCCGGACCTCTTTCGGCAGAAGGCGCACACCGCAGAGCACTGTGAGCGGCAGAATCGTCTTTGCGCGAAGAAGCAGCTTCTTCATCTAAGGGAGCTGGAGAGAGCGGCAGCTCCGCAAAGGTGATGAAACAAGCTGTACAACACTGCGATTGTGTGCGCAGCTTGCCGACTGAGAGAAAACAGTACCTGACCACTCTCCTGCCTTTTCTATTCACATGAACATTCGATTGCAAGCTGTTTTGGACAACTTTCTTTCTCTTCTTGCAAAACACTCGGCAGACCTCCGTGCAGCTTCTAGAACACGATGGGAGATGTTTTTTGTGCTGGCAAAGTTTCTCCTTTCCAGACAGAGTGGAAAAGCTTTTTGCTAAGATGTAGACGAGAAGAGAGGCTAAAGACGAAGGTACGGTGCTCTGCAGAGCTTAGCACCGCTCCCGGACCTCTTTCAGAAGAAGGCGCACACCGCAGAGCACTGTGAGCGGCAGAATCGTCTTTGCGCGAAGAAGCAGCTTCTTCGTCTCCGGAAGCCGGAGAGAGCGGCAACTTCGCAAAGGTCATGAAACAAGCTGTACAACACTGCGATTGTGTGCGCAGCTTGCCAACTGAGAGAAAACAGTACCTGACCACTCTCCTGCCTTTTCTATTCACATGAACATTCGATTGCAAGCTGTTTTGGACAACTTTCTTTCTCTTCTTGCAAAACACTCGGCAGACCTCCGTGCAGCTTCTAGAACACGATGGGAGATGTTTTCTGTGCTGGCACAGTTTCTCCTTGCCAGACAGAGTGGAAAAGCTTTTTGCTAAGATGTAGACGAGAAGAGAGGCTAAAGACGAAGGTACGGTGCTCTGCAGACCTTAGCACCGCTCCCGGACCTCTTTCGGCAGAAGGCGCACACCGCAGAGCACTGTGAGCGGCAGAATCGTCTTTGCGCGAAGAAGCAGCTTCTTCGTCTCCGGGAGCCGGAGAGAGCGGCAACTTCGCAAAGGTGATGAAACAAGCTGTACAACACTGCGATTGTGTGCGCAGCTTGCCAAGTGAGAGAAAACAGTACCTGACCACTCTCCTGCCTTTTCTATTCAAATGAACATTCGATTGCAAGCTGTTTTGGACAACTTTCTTTCTCTTCTTGCAAAACACTCGGCAGACCTCCGTGCAGCCTCTAGAACACGATGGGAGATGTTTTTTGTGCTGGCACAGTTTCTCCTTGCCAGACAGAGTGGAAAAGCTTTTTGCTAAGATGTAGACGAGAAGAGAGGCTAAAGACGAAGGTACGGTGCTCTGCAGAGCTAAGCACCGCTCCCGGACCTCTTTCGGCAGAAGGCGCACACCGCAGAGCACTGTGAGCGGCAGAATCGTCTTTGCGCGAAGAAGCAGCATCTTCATCTCAGGGAGCTGGAGAGAGCGGCAGCTCCGCAAAGGTGATGAAACAAGCTGTACAACACTGCGATTGTGTGCGCAGCTTGCCGACTGAGAGAAAACAGTACCTGACCACTCTCCTGCCTTTTCTAATCACATGAACATTCGATTGCAAGCTGTTTTGGACAACTTTCTTTCTCTTCTTGCAAAACACTCGGCAGACCTCCGTGCAGCCTCTAGAACACGATGGGAGATGGTTTTTTTTGCTGGCACAGTTTCTCCTTGCCAGACAGAGTGGAAAAGCTTTTTGCTAAGATGTAGACGAGAAGAGAGGCTAAAGACGAAGGTACGGTGCTCTGCAGAGCTAAGCACACCTCCCGGGCCTCTTTCGGCTGAAGGCGCACACCGCAGAGCACTGTGAGCGGCAGAATCGTCTTTGCGCTAAGAAGCAGCTTCTTCGTCTCCGGGAGCCGGAGAGAGCGGCAGCATCGCAAAGGTTTATGAAACAAGCTGTACAACACTGCGATTGTGTGCGCAGCTTGCCGACTGAGAGAAAACAGTACCTGACCACTCTCCTGCCTTTTCTATTCACATGAACATTCGATTGCAAGCTGTTTTGGACAACTTTCTTTCTCTTCTTGCAAAACACTCTGCAGACCTCCGTGCAGCCTCTAGAACACGATGGGAGATGTTTTTTGTGCTGGCACAGTTTCTCCTTGCCAGACAGAGTGGAAAAGCTTTTTGCTAAGATGTAGACGAGAAGAGAGGCTAAAGACGAAGGTACGGTGCTCTGCAGATCTTAGCACCGCTGCCGGACCTCTTTCGGCAGAAGGCGCACACCAGAGAGCACTGTGAGCGGCAGAATCGTCTTTGCGCGAAGAAGCAGCTTCTTCGTCTCCGGGAGCCGGAGAGAGCGGCAGCTTCGCAAAGGTGATGAAACAAGCTGTACAACACTGCGATTGTGTGCGCAGCTTGCCGACTGAGAGAAAACAGTACCTGACCACTCTCCTGCCTTTTCTATTCACATGAACATTCGATTGCAAGCTGTTTTGGACAACTTTCTTTCTCTTCATGCAAAACAGTCGGCAGACCACCGTGCAGCTTCTAGAACACGGTGGGAGATGTTTTCTGTGCTGGCACAGTTTCTCCTTGCCAGACAGAGTGGAAAAGCTTTTTGCTAAGATGTAGACGAGAAGAGAGGCTAAAGACGAAGGTACGGTGCTCTGCAGAGCTTAGCACCGCTGCCGGACCTCTTTCGGCAGAAGGCGCACACCGCAGAGCACTGTGAGCGGCAGAATCGTCTTTGCGCGAAGAAGCAGCTTCTTCGTCTCCGGGAGCCGGAGAGAGCGGCAGCTTCGCAAAGGTGATGAAACAAGCTGTACAACACTGCGATTGTGTGCGCAGCTTGCCGACCGAGAGAAAACAGTACCTGACCACTCTCCTGCCTTTTCTATTCACCTGAATATTCGATTGCAAGCTGTTTTGGACAACTTTCTTTCTCTTCTTGCAAAACACTCGGCAGACCTCCGTGCAGCCTCTAGAACACGATGGGAGATGTTTTTTGTGCTGGCACAGTTTCTCCTTGCCAGACAGAGTGGAAAAGTTTCTTGCTAAGATGTAGACGAGATGAGAGGCTAAAGACGAAGGTACGGTGCTCTGCAGAGCTAAGCACCTCTCCCGGACCTCTTTCGGCAGAAGGCGCACACCGCAGAGCACTGTGAGCGGCAGAATCGTCTTTGCGCGAAGAAGCAGCATCTTCAACTCCGGGAGTCGGAGAGAGCTGCAGCTTCACAAACGCGATGAAACAATCTGTACAACACTGCGAGTGTGTGCGCAGCTTGCCGACTGAGAGAAAACAGTACCTGACCACTCTCCTGCCTTTTCTATTCACATGAACATTCGATTGGAAGCTGTTTTGGACAACTTTCTTTCTCTTCTTGCAAAACACTCGGCAGACCTCCGTGCAGCCTCTAGAACACGATGGGAGATGTTTTTTGTGCTGGCACAGTTTCTCCTTGCCAGACAGAGTGGAAAAGCTTTTTGCTAAGATGTAGACGAGAAGAGAGGCTAAAGACGAAGGCACGGTGCTCTGCAGAGCTAAGCACCGCTGCCGGACCTCTTTCGGCAGAAGGCGCACACCGCAGAGCACTGTGAGCGGCAGAATCGTCTTTGCGCGAAGAAGCAGCTTCTTCGTCTCCGGGAGCCGGAGAGAGCGGCAGCTTCGCAAAGGTGATGAAACAAGCTGTACAACACTGCGATTGTGTGCGCAGCTTACCAACTGAGAGAAAACAGTACCTGACCACTCTCCTGCCTTTTCTATTCACATGAACATTCGATTGCAAGCTGTTTTGGACAACTTTCTTTCTCTTCTTGCAAAACACTCGGCAGACCACCGTGCAGCTTCTAGAACACGATGGGAGATGTTTTCTGTGCTGGCACAGTTTCTCCTTGCCAGACAGAGTGGAAAAGCTTTTTGCTAAGATGTAGACGAGAAGAGAGGCTAAAGACGAAGGTACGGTGCTCTGCAGAGCTTAGCACCGCTGCCGGACCTCTTTCGGCAGAAGGCGCACACCGCAGAGCACTGTGAGCGGCAGAATCGTCTTTGCGCGAAGAAGCAGCATCTTCATCTCAGGGAGCTGGAGAGAGCGGCAGCTCCGCAAAGGTGATGAAACAAGCTGTACAACACTGCGATTGTGTGCGCAGCTTGCCGACTGAGAGAAAACAGTACCTGACCACTCTCCTGCCTTTTCTATTCACATGAACATTCGATTGCAAGCTGTTTTGGACAACTTTCTTTCTCTTCTTGCAAAACACTCGGCAGACCTCCGTGCAGCCTCTAGAACACGATGGGAGATGGTTTTTTTTGCTGGCACAGTTTCTCCTTGCCAGACAGAGTGGAAAAGCTTTTTGCTAAGATGTAGACGAGAAGAGAGGCTAAAGACGAAGCTACGGTGCTCTGCAGAACTAAGCACACCTCCCGGGCCTCTTTCGGCTGAAGGCGCACACCGCAGAGCACTGTGAGCGGCAGAATCGTCTTTGCGCTAAGAAGCAGCTTCTTCGTCTCCGGGAGCCGGAGAGAGCGGCAGCATCGCAAAGGTTTATGAAACAAGCTGTACAACACTGCGATTGTGTGCGCAGCTTGCCGACTGAGAGAAAACAGTACCTGACCACTCTCCTGCCTTTTCTATTCACATGAACATTCGATTGCAAGCTGTTTTGGACAACTTTCTTTCTCTTCTTGCAAAACACTCTGCAGACCTCCGTGCAGCCTCTAGAACACGATGGGAGATGTTTTTTGTGCTGGCACAGTTTCTCCTTGCCAGACAGAGTGGAAAAGCTTTTTGCTAAGATGTAGACGAGAAGAGAGGCTAAAGACGAAGGTACGGTGCTCTGCAGATCTTAGCACCGCTGCCGGACCTCTTTCGGCAGAAGGCGCACACCAGAGAGCACTGTGAGCGGCAGAATCGTCTTTGCGCGAAGAAGCAGCTTCTTCGTCTCCGGGAGCCGGAGAGAGCGGCAGCTTCGCAACGGTGATGAAACAAGCTGTACAACACTGCGATTGTGTGCGCAGCTTGCCGACTGAGAGAAAACAGTACCTGACCACTCTCCTGCCTTTTCTATTCACATGAACATTCGATTGCAAGCTGTTTTGGACAACTTTCTTTCTCTTCATGCAAAACAGTCGGCAGACCACCGTGCAGCTTCTAGAACACGGTGGGAGATGTTTTCTGTGCTGGCACAGTTTCTACTTGCCAGACAGAGTGGATAAGATGTAGACGAGAAGAGAGGCTAAAGACGAAGGTACGGTGCTCTGCAGAGCTTAGCACCGCTGCCGGACCTCTTTCGGCAGAAGGCGCACACCGCAGAGCACTGTGAGCGGCAGAATCGTCTTTGCGCGAAGAAGCAGCTTCTTCGTCTCCGGGAGCCGGAGAGAGCGGCAGCTTCGCAAAGGTGATGAAACAAGCTGTACAACACTGCGATTGTGTGCGCAGCTTGCCGACCGAGAGAAAACAGTACCTGACCACTCTCCTGCCTTTTCTATTCACCTGAATATTCGATTGCAAGCTGTTTTGAACAACTTTCTTTCTCTTCTTGCAAAACACTCGGCAGACCTCCGTGCAGCCTCTAGAACACGATGGGAGATGTTTTTTGTGCTGGCACAGTTTCTCCTTGCCAGACAGAGTGGAAAAGTTTCTTGCTAAGATGTAGACGAGATGAGAGGCTAAAGACGAAGGTACGGTGCTCTGCAGAGCTAAGCACCTCTCCCGGACCTCTTTCGGCAGAAGGCGCACACCGCAGAGCACTGTGAGCGGCAGAATCGTCTTTGCGCGAAGAAGCAGCATCTTCAACTCCGGGAGTCGGAGAGAGCTGCAGCTTCACAAACGCGATGAAACAATCTGTACAACACTGCGAGTGTGTGCGCAGCTTGCCGACTGAGAGAAAACAGTACCTGACCACTCTCCTGCCTTTTCTATTCACATGAACATTCGATTGGAAGCTGTTTTGGACAACTTTCTTTCTCTTCTTGCAAAACACTCGGCAGACCTCCGTGCAGCCTCTAGAACACGATGGGAGATGTTTTTTGTGCTGGCACAGTTTCTCCTTGCCAGACAGAGTGGAAAAGCTTTTTGCTAAGATGTAGACGAGAAGAGAGGCTAAAGACGAAGGCACGGTGCTCTGCAGAGCTAAGCACCGCTGCCGGACCTCTTTCGGCAGAAGGCGCACACCGCAGAGCACTGTGAGCGGCAGAATCGTCTTTGCGCGAAGAAGCAGCTTCTTCGTCTCCGGGAGCCGGAGAGAGCGGCAGCTTCGCAAAGGTGATGAAACAAGCTGTACAACACTGCGATTGTGTGCGCAGCTTACCAACTGAGAGAAAACAGTACCTGACCACTCTCCTGCCTTTTCTATTCACATGAACATTCGATTGCAAGCTGTTTTGGACAACTTTCTTTCTCTTCTTGCAAAACACTCGGCAGACCACCGTGCAGCTTCTAGAACACGATGGGAGATGTTTTCTGTGCTGGCACAGTTTCTCCTTGCCAGACAGAGTGGAAAAGCTTTTTGCTAAGATGTAGACGAGAAGAGAGGCTAAAGACGAAGGTACGGTGCTCTGCAGAGCTTAGCACCGCTGCCGGACCTCTTTCGGCAGAAGGCGCACACCGCAGAGCACTGTGAGCGGCAGAATCGTCTTTGCGCGAAGAAGCAGCTTCTTCGTCTCCGGGAGCCGGAGAGAGCGGCAGCTTCGCAAAGGTGATGAAACAAGCTGTACAACACTGCGATTGTGTGCGCAGCTTGCCGACTGAGAGAAAACAGTACCTGACCACTCTCCTGCCTTTTCTATTCACATGAACATTCGATTGCAAGCTGTTTTGGACAACTTTCTTTCTCTTCTTGCAAAACACTCGGCAGACCTCCGTGCAGCCTCTAGAACACGATGGGAGATGTTTTCTGTGCTGGCACAGTTTCTCCTTGCCAGACAGAGTGGAAAAGCTTTTTGCTAAGATGTAGACGAGAAGAGAGGCTAAAGACAAAGGTACGGTGCTCTGCAGAGCTAAGCACAGCTCCCGGGCCTCTTTCGGCAGAAGGCGCACACCGCAGAGCACTGTGAGCGGCAGAATCGTCTTTGCGCAAAGAAGCCGCTTCTTCGTCTCCGGGAGCCGGAGAGAGCGGCAACTTCGCAAAGGTGATGAAACAAGCTGTACAACACTGCGATTGTGTGCGCAGCTTGCCAAGTGAGAGAAAACAGTACCTGACCACTCTCCTGCCTTTTCTATTCACATGAACATTCGATTGCAAGCTGATTTGGACAACTTTCTTTCCCTTCTTGCAAAACACTCGGCAGACCTCCGTGCAGCTTCTAGAACACGATGGGAGATGTTTTTTGTGCTGGCACAGTTTCTCCTTGCCAGACAGAGTGGAAAAGCTTTTTGCTAAGATGTAGACGAGAAGAGAGGCTAAAGACGAAGGTACGGTGCTCTGCAGAGCTAAGCACCTCTCCCGGACCTCTTTCGGCAGAAGGCGCACACCGCAGAGCACTGTGAGCGGCAGAATCGTCTTTGCGCGAAGAAGCAGCATCTTCATCTCCGGGAGTCGGAGAGAGCGGCAGCTTCACAAACGTGATGAAACAAGCTGTACAACACTGCGATTGTGTGCGCAGCTTGCCGACTGAGAGAAAACAGTACCTGACCACTCTCCTGCCTTTTCTATTCACATGAACATTCGATTGCAAGCTGTTTTGGACAACTTTCTTTCTCTTCTTGCAAAACACTCTGCAGACCTCCGTGCAGCCTCTAGAACACGATGGGAGATGTTTTTTGTGCTGGCACAGTTTCTCCTTGCCAGACAGAGTGGAAAAGCTTTTTGCTAAGATGTAGACGAGAAGAGAGGCTAAATACGAAGGTACGGTGCTCTGCAGAGCTAAGCACCGCTGCCGGACCTCTTTCGGCAGAAGGCGCACACCGCAGAGCACTGTGAGCGGCAGAATCGTCTTTGCGCGAAGAAGCAGCATCTTCATCTAAGGGAGCTGGAGAGAGCGGCAGCTCCGCAAAGGTGATGAAACAAGCTGTACAACACTGCGATTGTGTGCGCAGCTTGCCGACTGAGAGAAAACAGTACCTGACCACTCTCCTGCCTTTTCTATTCACATGAACATTCGATTGCAAGCTGTTTTGGACAACTTTCTTTCTCTTCTTGCAAAACACTCGGCAGACCTCCGTGCAGCTTCTAGAACACGATGGGAGATGTTTTTTGTGCTGGCAAAGTTTGTCCTTTCCAGACAGAGTGGAAAAGCTTTTTGCTAAGATGTAGACGAGAAGAGAGGCTAAAGACGAAGGTACGGTGCTCTGCAGAGCTTAGCACCGCTCCCGGACCTCTTTCGGAAGAAGGCGCACACCGCAGAGCACTGTGAGCGGCAGAATCGTCTTTGCGTGAAGAAGCAGCTTCTTCGTCTCCGGAAGCCGGAGAGAGCGGCAACTTCGCAAAGGTCATGAAACAAGCTGTACAACACTGCGATTGTGTGCGCAGCTTGCCAACTGAGAGAAAACAGTACCTGACCACTCTCCTGCCTTTTCTATTCACATGAACATTCGATTGCAAGCTGTTTTGGACAACTTTCTTTCTCTTCTTGCAAAACACTCGGCAGACCTCCGTGCAGCTTCTAGAACACGATGGGAGATGTTTTCTGTGCTGGCACAGTTTCTCCTTGCCAGACAGAGTGGAAAAGCTTTTTCCTAATATGTAGACGAGAAGAGAGGCTAAAGACGAAGGTACGGTGCTCTGCAGACCTTAGCACCGCTCCCGGACCTCTTTCGGCAGAAGGCGCACACCGCAGAGCACTGTGAGCGGCAGAATCGTCTTTGTGCGAAGAAGCAGCTTCTTCGTCTCCGGGAGCCAGAGAGAGCGGCAACTTCGCAAAGGTGATGAAACAAGCTCTACAAAACTGCGATTGTGTGCGCAGCTTGCCAACTGAGAGAAAACAGTACCTGACCACTCTCCTGCCTTTTCTATTCAAATGAACATTCGATTGCAAGCTGTTTTGGACAACTTTCTTTCTCTTCTTGCAAAACACTCTAAAGACCTCCGTGCAGCCTCTAGAACACGATGGGAGATGTTTTTTGTGCTGGCACAGTTTCTCCTTGCCAGACAGAGTGGAAAAGCTTTTTGCTAAGATGTAGACGAGAAGAGAGGTTAAAGACGAAGGTACGGTGCTCTGCAGAGCTTAGCACCGCTCCCGGGCCTCTTTCGGCAGAAGGCGCACACCGCAGAGCACTGTGAGCGGCAGAATCGTCTTTGCGCGAAGAAGCAGCTTCTTCGTCTCCGGGAGCCGGAGAGAGCGGCAACTTCGCAAAGGTGATGAAACAAGATGTACAACACTGCGATTGTGTGCGCAGCTTACCAACTGAGAGAAAACAGTACCTGACCACTCTCCTGCCTTTTCTAT
The DNA here is from genome assembly GCF_028551555.1 of Melozone crissalis. NCBI lineage: Eukaryota > Metazoa > Chordata > Aves > Passeriformes > Passerellidae > Melozone > Melozone crissalis. Next base: position 83,047 of record NW_026535843.1, on the reverse strand, counting down.
TCACATGAACATTCGATTGCAAGCTGTTTTGGACAACTTTCTTTCTCTTCTTGCAAAACACTCGGCAGACCACCGTGCAGCTTCTTGAACACGATGGGAGATGTTTTCTGTGCTGGCACAGTTTCTCCTTGCCAGACAGAGTGGAAAAGCTTTTTGCTAAGTTGTAGACGAGAAGAGAGGCTAAAGACGAAGGCACGGTGCTCTGCAGAGCTTAGCACCGCTGCCGGACCTCTTTCGGCAGAAGGCGCACACCGCAGAGCACTGTGAGCGGCAGAATCGTCTTTGCGCGAAGAAGCAGCATCTTCAACTCCGGGAGTCGGAGAGAGCGGCAGCTTCGCAAAGGTGATGAAACAAGCTGTACAACACTGCGATTGTGTGCGCAGCTTGCCGACTGAGAGAAAACAGTACCTGACCACTCTCCTGCCTTTTCTATTCACATGAACATTCGATTGCAAGCTGTTTTGGACAACTTTCTTTCTCTTCTTGCAAAACACTCGACAGACCACCGTGCAGCTTCTAGAACACGGTGGGAGATGTTTTCTGTGCTGGCACAGTTTCTCCTTGCCAGACAGAGTGGAAAAGCTTTTTGCTAAGATGTAGACGAGAAGAGAGGCTAAAGACGAAGGTACGGTGCTCTGCAGAGCTTAGCACCGCTGCCGGACCTCTTTCGGCAGAAGGCGCACACCGCAGAGCACTGTGAGCGGCAGAATCGTCTTTGCGCGAAGAAGCAGCTTCTTCGTCTCCGGGAGCCGGAGAGAGCGGCAGCTTCGCAAAGGTGATGAAACAAGCTGTACAACACTGCGATTGTGTGCGCAGCTTGCCGACTGAGAGAAAACAGTACCTGACCACTCTCCTGCCTTTTCTATTCACCTGAATATTCGATTGCAAGCTGTTTTGGACAACTTTCTTTCTCTTCTTGCAAAACACTCGGCAGACCTCCGTGCAGCCTCTAGAACACGATGGGAGATGTTTTTTGTGCTGGCACAGTTTCTCCTTGCCAGACAGAGTGGAAAAGTTTTTTGCTAAGATGTAGACGAGATGAGAGGCTAAAGACGAAGGTACGGTGCTCTGCAGAGCTAAGCACCTCTCCCGGACCTCTTTCGGCAGAAGGCGCACACCGCAGAGCACTGTGAGCGGCAGAATCGTCTTTGCGCGAAGAAGCAGCATCTTCAACTCCGGGAGACGGAGAGAGCTGCAGCTTCACAAACGCGATGAAACAATCTGTACAACAATGCGAGTGTGTGCGCAGCTTGCCGACTGAGAGAAAACAGTACCTGACCACTCTCCTGCCTTTTCTATTCACATGAACATTCGATTGCAAGCTCTTTTGGACAACTTTCTTTCTCTTCTTGCAAAACACTCGGCAGACCTCCGTGCAGCCTCTAGAACACGATGGGAGATGTTTTTTGTGCTGGCACAGTTTCTCCTTGCCAGACAGAGTGGAAAAGCTTTTTGCTAAGATGTAGACGAGAAGAGAGGCTAAAGACGAAGGCACGGTGCTCTGCAGAGCTAAGCACCGCTGCCGGACCTCTTTCGGCAGAAGGCGCACACCGCAGAGCACTGTGAGCGGCAGAATCGTCTTTGCGCGAAGAAGCAGCTTCTTCGTCTCCGGGAGCCGGAGAGAGCGGCAGCTTCGCAAAGGTGATGAAACAAGCTGTACAACACTGCGATTGTGTGCGCAGCTTACCAACTGAGAGGAAACAGTACCTGACCACTCTCCTGCCTTTTCTATTCACATGAACATTCGATTGCAAGCTGTTTTGGACAACTTTCTTTCTCTTCTTGCAAAACACTCGGCAGACCACCGTGCAGCTTCTAGAACACGATGGGAGATGTTTTCTGTGCTGGCACAGTTTCTCCTTGCCAGACAGAGTGGAAAAGCTTTTTGCTAAGATGTAGACGAGAAGAGAGGCTAAAGACGAAGGTACGGTGCTCTGCAGAGCTTAGCACCGCTGCCGGACCTCTTTCGGCAGAAGGCGCACACCAGAGAGCACTGTGAGCGGCAGAATCGTCTTTGCGCGAAGAAGCAGCTTCTTCGTCTCCGGGAGCCGGAGAGAGCGGCAGCTTCGCAAAGGTGATGAAACAAGCTGTACAACACTGCGATTGTGTGCGCAGCTTGCCGACTGAGAGAAAACAGTACCTGACCACTCTCCTGCCTTTTCTATTCACATGAACATTCGATTGCAAGCTGTTTTGGACAACTTTCTTTCTCTTCTTGCAAAACACTCGGCAGACCTCCGTGCAGCCTCTAGAACACGATGGGAGATGTTTTCTGTGCTGGCACAGTTTCTCCTTGCCAGACAGAGTGGAAAAGCTTTTTGCTAAGATGTAGACGAGAAGAGAGGCTAAAGACAAAGGTACGGTGCTCTGCAGAGCTAAGCACAGCTCCCGGGCCTCTTTCGGCAGAAGGCGCACACCGCAGAGCACTGTGAGCGGCAGAATCGTCTTTGCGCGAAGAAGCCGCTTCTTCGTCTCCGGGAGCCGGAGAGAGCGGCAACTTCGCAAAGGTGATGAAACAAGCTGTACAACACTGCGATTGTGTGCGCAGCTTGCCAAGTGAGAGAAAACAGTACCTGACCACTCTCCTGCCTTTTCTATTCACATGAACATTCGATTGCAAGCTGATTTGGACAACTTTCTTTCTCTTCTTGCAAAACACTCGGCAGACCTCCGTGCAGCTTCTAGAACACGATGGGAGATGTTTTTTGTGCTGGCACAGTTTCTCCTTGCCAGACAGAGTGGAAAAGCTTTTTGCTAAGATGTAGACGAGAAGAGAGGCTAAAGACGAAGGTACGGTGCTCTGCAGAGCTAAGCACCTCTCCCGGACCTCTTTCGGCAGAAGGCGCACACCGCAGAGCACTGTGAGCGGCAGAATCGTCTTTGCGCGAAGAAGCAGCATCTTCATCTCCGGGAGTCGGAGAGAGCGGCAGCTTCACAAACGTGATGAAACAAGGTGTACAACACTGCGATTGTGTGCGCAGCTTGCCGACTGAGAGAAAACAGTACCTGACCACTCTCCTGCCTTTTCTATTCACATGAACATTCGATTGCAAGCTGTTTTGGACAACTTTCTTTCTCTTCTTGCAAAACACTCTGCAGACCTCCGTGCAGCCTCTAGAACACGATGGGAGATGTTTTTTGTGCTGGCACAGTTTCTCCTTGCCAGACAGAGTGGAAAAGCTTTTTGCTAAGATGTAGACGAGAAGAGAGGCTAAATACGAAGGTACGGTGCTCTGCAGAGCTAAGCACCGCTGCCGGACCTCTTTCGGCAGAAGGCGCACACCGCAGAGCACTGTGAGCGGCAGAATCGTCTTTGCGCGAAGAAGCAGCATCTTCATCTAAGGGAGCTGGAGAGAGCGGCAGCTCCGCAAAGGTGATGAAACAAGCCGTACAACACTGCGATTGTGTGCGCAGCTTGCCGACTGAGAGAAAACAGTACCTGACCACTCTCCTGCCTTTTCTATTCACATGAACATTCGATTGCAAGCTGTTTTGGACAACTTTCTTTCTCTTCTTGCAAAACACTCGGCAGACCTCCGTGCAGCTTCTAGAACACGATTGGGGATGTTTTTTGTGCTGGCAAAGTTTCTCCTTTCCAGACAGAGTGGAAAAGCTTTTTGCTAAGATGTAGACGAGAAGAGAGGCTAAAGACGAAGGTACGGTGCTCTGCAGAGCTTAGCACCGCTCCCGGACCTCTTTCGGCAGAAGGCGCACACCGCAGAGCACTGTGAGCGGCAGAATCGTCTTTGCGCGAAGAAGCAGCTTCTTCGTCTCCGGAAGCCGGAGAGAGCGGCAACTTCGCAAAGGTCATGAAACAAGCTGTACAACACTGCGATTGTGTGCGCAGCTTGCCAACTGAGAGAAAACAGTACCTGACCACTCTCCTGCCTTTTCTATTCACATGAACATTCGATTGCAAGCTGTTTTAGACAACTTTCTTTCTCTTCTTGCAAAACACTCGGCAGACCTCCGTGCAGCTTCTAGAACACGATGGGAGATGTTTTCTGTGCTGGCACAGTTTCTCCTTGCCAGACAGAGTGGAAAAGCTTTTTCCTAAGATGTAGACGAGAAGAGAGGCTAAAGACGAAGGTACGGTGCTCTGCAGACCTTAGCACCGCTCCCGGACCTCTTTCGGCAGAAGGCGCACACCGCAGAGCACTGTGAGCGGCAGAATCGTCTTTGTGCGAAGAAGCAGCTTCTTCGTCTCCGGGAGCCAGAGAGAGCGGCAACTTCGCAAAGGTGATGAAACAAGCTCTACAACACTGCGATTGTGTGCGCAGCTTGCCAACTGAGAGAAAACAGTACCTGACCACTCTCCTGCCTTTTCTATTCAAATGAACATTCGATTGCAAGCTGTTTTGGACAACTTTCTTTCTCTTCTTGCAAAACACTCTAAAGACCTCCGTGCAGCCTCTAGAACACGATGGGAGATGTTTTTTGTGCTGGCACAGTTTCTCCTTGCCAGACAGAGTGGAAAAGCTTTTTGCTAAGATGTAGACGAGAAGAGAGGCTAAAGACGAAGGTACGGTGCTCTGCAGAGCTAAGCACACCTCCCGGGCCTCTTTCGGCTGAAGGCGCACACCGCAGAGCACTGTGAGCGGCAGAATCGTCTTTGCGCGAAGAAGCAGCTTCTTCGTCTCCGGGAGCCGGAGAGAGCGGCAGCTTCGCAAAGGTGATGAAACAAGCTGTACAACACTGCGATTGTGTGCGCAGCTTGCCGACTGAGAGAAAACAGTACCTGACCACTCTCCTGCCTTTTCTATTCACATGAACATTCGATTGCAAGCTGTTTTGGACAACTTTCTTTCTCTTCTTGCAAAACATTCGGCAGACCTCCGTGCAGCCTCTAGAACACGATGGGAGATGTTTTTTGTGCTGGCACAGTTTCTCCTTGCCAGACAGAGTGGAAAAGCTTTTTGCTAAGATGTAGACGAGAAGAGAGGCTAAAGACGAAGGTACGGTGCTCTGCAGAGCTAAGCACCGCTGCCGGACCTCTTTCGGCAGAAGGCGCACACCGCAGAGCACTGTGAGCGGCAGAATCGTCTTTGCGCGAAGAAGCAGCTTCTTCGTCTCCGGGAGCCGGAGAGAGCGGCAACTTCGCAAAGGTGATGAAACAAGATGTACAACACTGCGATTGTGTGCGCAGCTTACCAACTGAGAGAAAACAGTACCTGACCACTCTCCTGCCTTTTCTATTCACATGAACATTCGATTGCAAGCTGTTTTGGACAACTTTCTTTCTCTTCTTGCAAAACACTCGGCAGACCACCGTGCAGCTTCTAGAACACGATGGGAGTTGTTTTCTGTGCTGGCACAGTTTCTCCTTGCCAGACAGAGTGGAAAAGCTTTTTGCTAAGATGTAGACGAGAAGAGAGGCTAAAGACGAAGGTACGGTGCTCTGCAGAGCTTAGCACCGCTGCCGGACCTCTTTCGGCAGAAGGCGCACACCAGAGAGCACTGTGAGCGGCAGAATCGTCTTTGCGCGAAGAAGCAGCTTCTTCGTCTCCGGGAGCCGGAGAGAGCGGCAGCTTCGCAAAGGTGATGAAACAAGCTGTACAACACTGCGATTGTGTGCGCAGCTTGCCGACTGAGAGAAAACAGTACCTGACCACTCTCCTGCCTTTTCTATTCACATGAACATTCGATTGCAAGCTGATTTGGACAACTTTCTTTCTCTTCTTGCAAAACACTCGGCAGACCTCCGTGCAGCTTCTAGAACACGATGGGAGATGTTTTCTGTGCTGGAAAAATTTCTCCGTGCCAGACAGAGTGGAAAAGCTGTTTGCTAAGATGTAGACGAGAAGAGAGGCTAAAGACGAAGGTACAGTGCTCTGCAGAGCTAAGCACCGCTGCCGGACCTCTTTCGGCAGAAGGCGCACACCGCAGAGCACTGTGAGCGGCAGAATCGTCTTTACGCGAAGAAGCAGCATCTTCATCTCCGGGAGCCGGAGAGAATGGCAGCTTCGCAAAGGTGATGAAACAAGCTGTACAACACTGCGATTGTGTGCGCAGCTTGCCGACTGAGAGAAAACAGTACCTGACCACTCTCCTGGCTTTTCAATTCACATGAACTTTCGATTGGAAGCTGTTTTGGACAACTTTCTTTCTCTTCTTGCAAAACACTCGGCAGACCTCCGTGCAGCCTCTAGAACACGATGGGAGATGTTTTTTGTGCTGGCACAGTTTCTCCTTGCCAGACAGAGTGGAAAAGCTTTTTGCTAAGATGTAGACGAGAAGAGAGGCTAAAGACGAAGGTACGGTGCTCTGCAGAGCTAAGCACCGCTCCCGGGCCTCTTTCGGCAGAAGGCGCACACCGCAGAGCACTGTGAGCGGCAGAATCGTCTTTGCGCGAAGAAGCAGCTTCTTCGTCTCCGGGAGCCGGAGAGAGCGGCAACTTCGCAAAGGTGATGAAACAAGATGTACAACACTGCGATTGTGTGCGCAGCTTACCAACTGAGAGAAAACAGTACCTGACCACTCTCCTGCCTTTTCTATTCACATGAACATTCGATTGCAAGCTGTTTTGGACAACTTTCTTTCTCTTCTTGCAAAACACTCGGCAGACCACCGTGCAGCTTCTAGAACACGATGGGAGATGTTTTCTGTGCTGGCACAGTTTCTCCTTGCCAGACAGAGTGGAAAAGCTTTTTGCTAAGATGTAGACGAGAAGAGAGGCTAAAGACGAAGGCACGGTGCTCTGCAGAGCTTAGCACCGCTGCCGGACCTCTTTCGGCAGAAGGCGCACACCGCAGAGCACTGTGAGCGGCAGAATCGTCTTTGCGCGAAGAAGCAGCTTCTTCGTCTCCGGGAGCCGGAGAGAGCGGCAGCTTCGCAAAGGTGATGAAACAAGCTGTACAACACTGCGATTGTGTGCGCAGCTTGCCGACTGAGAGAAAACAGTACCTGACCACTCTCCTGCCTTTTCTATTCACATGAACATTCGATTGCAAGCTGTTTTGGACAACTTTCTTTCTCTTCTTGCAAAACACTCGGCAGACCACCGTGCAGCTTCTAGAACACGGTGGGAGATGTTTTCTGTGCTGGCACAGTTTCTCCTTGCCAGACAGAGTGGAAAAGCTTTTTGCTAAGATGTAGACGAGAAGAGAGGCTAATGACGAAGGTACGGTGCTCTGCAGAGCTTAGCACCGCTGCCGGACCTCTTTCGGCAGAAGGCGCACACCGCAGAGCACTGTGAGCGGCAGAATCGTCTTTGCGCGAAGAAGCAGCTTCTTCGTCTCCGGGAGCCGGAGAGAGCGGCAGCTTCGCAAAGGTGATGAAACAAGCTGTACAACACTGCGATTGTGTGCGCAGCTTGCCGACTGAGAGAAAACAGTACCTGACCACTCTCCTGCCTTTTCTATTCACCTGAATATTCGATTGCAAGCTGTTTTGGACAACTTTCTTTCTCTTCTTGCAAAACACTCGGCAGACCTCCGTGCAGCCTCTAGAACACGATGGGAGATGTTTTTTGTGCTGGCACAGTTTCTCCTTGCCAGACAGAGTGGAAAAGTTTTTTGCTAAGATGTAGACGAGATGAGAGGCTAAAGACGAAGGTACGGTGCTCTGCAGAGCTAAGCACCTCTCCCGGACCTCTTTCGGCAGAAGGCGCACACCGCAGAGCACTGTGAGCGGCAGAATCGTCTTTGCGCGAAGAAGCAGCATCTTCATCTCCGGGAGTCGGAGAGAGCTGCCGCTTCACAAACGCGATGAAACAAGCTGTACAACACTGCGAGTGTGTGCGCAGCTTGCCGACTGAGAGAAAACAGTACCTGACCACTCTCCTGCCTTTTCTATTCACATGAACATTCGATTGCAAGCTGTTTTGGACAACTTTCTTTCTCTTCTTGCAAAACACTCGGCAGACCTCCGTGCAGCCTCTAGAACACGATGGGAGATGTTTTTTGTGCTGGCACAGTTTCTCCTTGCCAGACAGAGTGGAAAAGCTTTTTGCTAAGATGTAGACGAGAAGAGAGGCTAAAGACGAAGGCACGGTGCTCTGCAGAGCTAAGCACCGCTGCCGGACCTCTTTCGGCAGAAGGCGCACACCGCAGAGCACTGTGAGCGGCAGAATCGTCTTTGCGCGAAGAAGCAGCTTCTTCGTCTCCGGGAGCCGGAGAGGGCGGCAGCTTCGCAAAGGTGATGAAACAAGCTGTACAACACTGCGATTGTGTGCGCAGCTTGCCGACTGAGAGAAAACAGTACCTGACCACTCTCCTAGCTTTTCTATTCACATGAACATTCGATTGCAAGCTGTTTTGGACAACTTTCTTTCTCTTCTTGCAAAACACTCGGCAGACCTCCGTGCAGCCTCTAGAACACGATGGGAGATGTTTTTTGTGCTGGCACAGTTTCTCCTTCCCAGACAGAGTGGAAAAGTTTTTGCTAAGATGTAGACGAGAAGAGAGGCTAAAGACGAAGGTACGGTGCTCTGCAGAGCTTAGCACCGCTCCCGGGCCTCTTTCGGCAGAAGGCGCACACCGCAGAGCACTGTGAGCGGCAGAATCGTCTTTGCGCGAAGAAGCAGCTTCTTCGTCTCCGGGAGCCGGAGAGAGCGGCAACTTCGCAAAGGTGATGAAACAAGATGTACAACACTGCGATTGTGTGCGCAGCTTACCAACTGAGAGAAAACAGTACCTGACCACTCTCCTGCCTTTTCTATTCACATGAACATTCGATTGCAAGCTGTTTTGGACAACTTTCTTTCTCTTCTTGCAAAACACTCGGCAGACCACCGTGCAGCTTCTAGAACACGATGGGAGATGTTTTCTGTGCTGGCACAGTTTCTCCTTGCCAGACAGAGTGGAAAAGCTTTTTGCTAAGATGTAGACGAGAAGAGAGGCTAAAGACGAAGGCACGGTGCTCTGCAGAGCTTAGCACCGCTGCCGGACCTCTTTCGGCAGAAGGCGCACACCGCAGAGCACTGTGAGCGGCAGAATCGTCTTTGCGCGAAGAAGCAGCTTCTTCGTCTCCGGGAGCCGGAGAGAGCGGCAGCTTCGCAAAGGTGATGAAACAAGCTGTACAACACTGCGATTGTGTGCGCAGCTTGCCGACTGAGAGAAAACAGTACCTGACCACTCTCCTGCCTTTTCTATTCACATGAACATTCGATTGCAAGCTGTTTTGGACAACTTTCTTTCTCTTCTTGCAAAACACTCGGCAGACCACCGTGCAGCTTCTAGAACACGGTGGGAGATGTTTTCTGTGCTGGCACAGTTTCTCCTTGCCAGACAGAGTGGAAAAGCTTTTTGCTAAGATGTAGACGAGAAGAGAGGCTAAAGACGAAGGTACGGTGCTCTGCAGAGCTTAGCACCGCTGCCGGACCTCTTTCGGCAGAAGGCGCACACCGCAGAGCACTGTGAGCGGCAGAATCGTCTTTGCGCGAAGAAGCAGCTTCTTCGTCTCCGGGAGCCGGAGAGAGCGGCAGCTTCGCAAAGGTGATGAAACAAGCTGTACAACACTGCGATTGTGTGCGCAGCTTGCCGACTGAGAGAAAACAGTACCTGACCACTCTCCTGCCTTTTCTATTCACCTGAATATTCGATTGCAAGCTGTTTTGGACAACTTTCTTTCTCTTCTTGCAAAACACTCGGCAGACCTCCGTGCAAGCTCTAGAACACGATGGGAGATGTTTTTTGTGCTGGCACAGTTTCTCCTTGCCAGACAGAGTGGAAAAGTTTTTTGCTAAGATGTAGACGAGATGAGAGGCTAAAGACGAAGGTACGGTGCTCTGCAGAGCTAAGCACCTCTCCCGGACCTCTTTCGGCAGAAGGCGCACACCGCAGAGCACTGTGAGCGGCAGAATCGTCTTTGCGCGAAGAAGCAGCATCTTCATCTCCGGGAGTCGGAGAGAGCTGCAGCTTCACAAACGCGATGAAACAAGCTGTACAACAATGCGAGTGTGTGCGCAGCTTGCCGACTGAGAGAAAACAGTACCTGACCACTCTCCTGCCTTTTCTATTCACATGAACATTCGATTGGAAGCTGTTTTGGACAACTTTCTTTCTCTTCTTGCAAAACACTCGGCAGACCTCCGTGCAGCCTCTAGAACACGATGGGAGATGTTTTTTGTGCTGGCACAGTTTCTCCTTGCCAGACAGAGTGGAAAAGCTTTTTGCTAAGATGTAGACGAGAAGAGAGGCTAAAGACGAAGGCACGGTGCTCTGCAGAGCTAAGCACCGCTGCCGGACCTCTTTCGGCAGAAGGCGCACACCGCAGAGCACTGTGAGGGGCAGAATCGTCTTTGCGCGAAGAAGCAGCTTCTTCGTCTCCGGGAGCCGGAGAGAGCGGCAGCTTCGCAAAGGTGATGAAACAAGCTGTACAACACTGCGATTGTGTGCGCAGCTTACCAACTGAGAGAAAACAGTACCTGACCACTCTCCTGCCTTTTCTATTCACATGAACATTCGATTGCAAGCTGTTTTGGACAACTTTCTTTCTCTTCTTGCAAAACACTCGGCAGACCACCGTGCAACTTCTAGAACACGATGGGAGATGTTTTCTGTGCTGGCACAGTTTCTCCTTGCCAGACAGAGTGGAAAAGCTTTTTGCTAAGATGTAGACGAGAAGAGAGGCTAAAGACGAAGGTACGGTGCTCTGCAGAGCGAAGCACCGCTGCCGGACCTCTTTCGGCAGAAGGCGCACACCAGAGAGCACTGTGAGCGGCAGAATCGTCTTTGCGCGAAGAAGCAGCTTCTTCGTCTCCGGGAGCCGGAGAGAGCGGCAACTTCGCAAAGGTGATGAAACAAGCTGTACAACACTGCGATTGTGTGCGCAGCTTGCTGACTGAGAGAAAACAGTACCTGACCACTCTCCTGCCTTTTCTATTCACATGAACATTCGATTGCAAGCTGTTTTGGACAACTTTCTTTCTCTTCTTGCAAAACACTCGGCAGACCTCCGTGCAGCCTCTAGAACACGATGGGAGATGTTTTCTGTGCTGGCACAGTTTCTCCTTGCCAGACAGAGTGGAAAAGCTTTTTGCTAAGATGTAGACGAGAAGAGAGGCTAAAGACAAAGGTACGGTGCTCTGCAGAGCTAAGCACAGCTCCCGGGCCTCTTTCGGCAGAAGGCGCACACCGCAGAGCACTGTGAGCGGCAGAATCGTCTTTGCGCGAAGAAGCCGCTTCTTCGTCTCCGGGAGCCGGAGAGAGCGGCAACTTCGCAAAGGTGATGAAACAAGCTGTACAACACTGCGATTGTGTGCGCAGCTTGCCAAGTGAGAGAAAACAGTACCTGACCACTCTCCTGCCTTTTCTATTCACATGAACATTCGATTGCAAGCTGATTTGGACAACTTTCTTTCTCTTCTTGCAAAACACTCGGCAGACCTCCGTGCAGCTTCTAGAACACGATGGGAGATGTCTTCTGTGCTGGAAAAGTTTCTCCGTGCCAGACAGAGTGGAAAAGCTTTTTGCTAAGATGTAGACGAGAAGAGAGGCTAAAGATGAAGGTACGGTGCTCTGCAGACCTTAGCACCGCTCCCGGACCTCTTTCGGCAGAAGGCGCACACCGCAGAGCACTGTGAGCGGCAGAATCGTCTTTGCGCGAAGAAGCATCTTCTTCGTCTCCGGGAGCCGGAGAGAGCGGCAACTTCGCAAAGGTGATGAAACAAGCTGTACAACACTGCGATTGTGTGCGCAGCTTGCCAACTGAGAGAAAACAGTACCTGACCACTCTCCTGCCTTTTATATTCAAATGAACATTCGATTGCAAGCTGTTTTGGACAACTTTCTTTCTCTTCTTGCAAAACACTCGGCAGACCTCCGTGCAGCCTCTAGAACACGATGGGAGATGTTTTTTGTGCTGGCACAGTTTCTCCTTGGCAGACAGAGTGGAAAAGCTTTTTGCAAAGATGTAGACGAGAAGAGAGGCTAAAGACGAAGGTACGGTGCTCTGCAGAGCTAAGCACCGCTGCCGGACCTCTTTCGGCAGAAGGCGCACACCGCAGAGCACTGTGAGCGGCAGAATCGTCTTTGCGCGAAGAAGCAGCATCTTCATCTCCGGGAGCTGGAGAGAGCGGCAGCTCCGCAAAGGTGATGAAACAAGCTGTACAACACTGCGATTGTGTGCGCAGCTTGCCGACTGGGAGAAAACAGTACCTGACCACTCTCCTGCCTTTTCTATTCACATGAACATTCGATTGCAAGCTGTTTTGGACAACTTTCTTTCTCTTCTTGCAAAACACTCGGCAGACCTCCGTGCAGCTTCTAGAACACGATGGGAGATGTTTTCTGTGCTGGCAAATTTTCTCCTTTCCAGACAGAGTGGAAAAGCTTTTTGCTAAGATGTAGACGAGAAGAGAGGCTAAAGACGAAGGTACGGTGCTCTGCAGAGCTTAGCACCGCTCCCGGACCTCTTTCGGCAGAAGGCGCACACCGCAGAGCACTGTGAGCGGCAGAATCGTCTTTGCGCGAAGAAGCAGCTTCTTCGTCTCCGGGAGCCGGAGAGAGCGGCAACTTCGCAAAGGTCATGAAACAAGCTGTACAACACTGCGATTGTGTGCGCAGCTTGCCAACTGGGAGAAAACAGTACCTGACCACTCTCCTGCCTTTTCTAATCACATGAACATTCGATTGCAAGCTGTTTTGGACAACTTTCTTTCTCTTCTTGCAAAACACTCGGCAGACCTCCGTGCAGCTTCTAGAACACGATGGGAGATGTCTTCTGTGCTGGCACAGTTTCTCCTTGCCAGACAGAGTGGAAAAGCTTTTTGCTAAGATGTAGACGAGAAGAGAGGCTAAAGACGAAGGTACGGTGCTCTGCAGAGCTAAGCACCTCTCCCGGACCTCTTTCGGCAGAAGGCGCACACCGCAGAGCACTGTGAGCGGCAGAATCGTCTTTGCGCGAAGAAGCAGCTTCTTCGTCTCCGGGAGCCGGAGAGAGCGGCAGCTTCGCAAAGGTGATGAAACAAGCTGTACAACACTGCGATTGTGTGCGCAGCTTGCCGACTGAGAGAAAACAGTACCTGACCACTCTCCTGCCTTTTCTATTCACATGAACATTCGATTGCAAGCTGTTTTGGACAACTTTCTTTCTCTTCTTGCAAAACACTCGGCAGACCTCCGTGCAGCTTCTAGAACACGATGGGAGATGTTTTTTGTGCTGGCACAGTTTCTCCTTGCCAGACAGAGTGGAAAAGCTTTTTGCTAAGATGTAGACGAGAAGAGAGGCTAAAGACGAAGGCACGGTGCTCTGCAGAGCTAAGCACCGCTGCCGGACCTCTTTCGGCAAAAGGCGCACACCGCAGAGCACTGTGAGCGGAAGAATCGTCTTTGCGCGAAGAAGCAGCTTCTTCGTCTCCGGGAGCCGGAGAGAGCGGCAGCTTCGCAAAGGTGATGAAACAAGCTGTACAACACTGCGATTGTGTGCGCAGCTTACCAACTGAGAGAAAACAGTACCTGACCACTCTCCTGCATTTTCTATTCACATGAACATTCGATTGCAAGCTGTTTTGGACAACTTTCTTTCTCTTCTTGCAAAACACTCGGCAGACCACCGTGCAGCTTCTAGAACACGATAGGAGATGTTTTCTGTGCTGGCACAGTTTCTCCTTGCCAGACAGAGTGGAAAAGCTTTTTGCTAAGATGTAGACGAGAAGAGAGGCTAAAGACGAAGGTACGGTGCTCTGCAGAGCTTAGCACCGCTGCCGGACCTCTTTCGGCAGAAGGCGCACACCAGAGAGCACTGTGAGCGGCAGAATCGTCTTTGCGCGAAGAAGCAGCTTCTTCGTCTCCGGGAGCCGGAGAGAGCGGCAACTTCGCAAAGGTCATGAAACAAGCTGTACGACACTGCGATTGTGTGCGCAGCTTGCCAACTGGGAGAAAACAGTACCTGACCACTCTCCTGCCTTTTCTAATCACATGAACATTCGATTGCAAGCTGTTTTGGACAACTTTCTTTCTCTTCTTGCAAAACACTCGGCAGACCTCCGTGCAGCTTCTAGAACACGATGGGAGATGTCTTCTGTGCTGGCACAGTTTCTCCTTGCCAGACAGAGTGGAAAAGCTTTTTGCTAAGATGTAGACGAGAAGAGAGGCTAAAGACGAAGGTACGGTGCTCTGCAGAGCTTAGCACCACTCCCGGACCTCTTTCGGCAGAAGGCGCACACCGCAGAGCACTGTGAGCGGCAGAATCGTCTTTGCGCGAAGAAGCAGCTTCTTCGTCTCCGGGAGCCGGAGAGAGCGGCAGCTTCGCAAAGGTGATGAAACAAGCTGTACAACACTGCGATTGTGTGCGCAGCTTGCCGACTGAGAGAAAACAGTACCTGACCACTCTCCTGCCTTTTCTATTCACATGAACATTCGATTGCAAGCTGTTTTGGACAACTTTCTTTCTCTTCTTGCAAAACACTCGGCAGACCACCGTGCAGCTTCTAGAACACGATGGGAGATGTTTTCTGTTCTGGCACAGTTTCTCCTTGCCAGACAGAGTGGAAAAGCTTTTTGCTAAGATGTAGACGAGAAGAGAGGCTAAAGACGAAGGCACGGTGCTCTGCAGAGCTTAGCACCGCTGCCGGACCTCTTTCGGCAGAAGGCGCACACCGCAGAGCACTGTGAGCGGCAGAATCGTCTTTGCGCGAAGAAGCAGCTTCTTCGTCTCCGGGAGCCGGAGAGAGCGGCAGCTTCGCAAAGGTGATGAAACAAGCTGTACAACACTGCGATTGTGTGCGCAGCTTGCCGACTGAGAGAAAACAGTACCTGACCACTCTCCTGCCTTTTCTATTCACATGAACATTCGATTGCAAGCTGTTTTGGACAACTTTCTTTCTCTTCTTGCAAAACACTCGGCAGACCACCGTGCAGCTTCTAGAACAAGGTGGGAGATGTTTTCTGTGCTGGCACAGTTTCTCCTTGCCAGACAGAGTGGAAAAGCTTTTTGCTAAGATGTAGACGAGAAGAGAGGCTAATGACGAAGGTACGGTGCTCTGCAGAGCTTAGCACCGCTGCCGGACCTCTTTCGGCAGAAGGCGCACACCGCAGAGCACTGTGAGCGGCAGAATCGTCTTTGCGCGAAGAAGCAGCTTCTTCGTCTCCGGGAGCCGGAGAGAGCGGCAGCTTCGCAAAGGTGATGAAACAAGCTGTACAACACTGCGATTGTGTGCGCAGCTTGCCGACTGGGAGAAAACAGTACCTGACCACTCTCCTGCCTTTTCTATTCACATGAACATTCGATTGCAAGCTGTTTTGGACAACTTTCTTTCTCTTCTTGCAAAACACTCGGCAGACCTCCGTGCAGCTTCTAGAACACGATGGGAGATGTTTTCTGTGCTGGCAAATTTTCTCCTTTCCAGACAGAGTGGAAAAGCTTTTTGCTAAGATGTAGACGAGAAGAGAGGCTAAAGACGAAGGTACGGTGCTCTGCAGAGCTTAGCACCGCTCCCGGACCTCTTTCGGCAGAAGGCGCACACCGCAGAGCACTGTGAGCGGCAGAATCGTCTTTGCGCGAAGAAGCAGCTTCTTCGTCTCCGGGAGCCGGAGAGAGCGGCAACTTCGCAAAGGTCATGAAACAAGCTGTACAACACTGCGATTGTGTGCGCAGCTTGCCAACTGGGAGAAAACAGTACCTGACCACTCTCCTGCCTTTTCTAATCACATGAACATTCGATTGCAAGCTGTTTTGGACAACTTTCTTTCTCTTCTTGCAAAACACTCGGCAGACCTCCGTGCAGCTTCTAGAACACGATGGGAGATGTCTTCTGTGCTGGCACAGTTTCTCCTTGCCAGACAGAGTGGAAAAGCTTTTTGCTAAGATGTAGACGAGAAGAGAGGCTAAAGACGAAGGTACGGTGCTCTGCAGAGCTAAGCACCTCTCCCGGACCTCTTTCGGCAGAAGGCGCACACCGCAGAGCACTGTGAGCGGCAGAATCGTCTTTGCGCGAAGAAGCAGCTTCTTCGTCTCCGGGAGCCGGAGAGAGCGGCAGCTTCGCAAAGGTGATGAAACAAGCTGTACAACACTGCGATTGTGTGCGCAGCTTGCCGACTGAGAGAAAACAGTACCTGACCACTCTCCTGCCTTTTCTATTCACATGAACATTCGATTGCAAGCTGTTTTGGACAACTTTCTTTCTCTTCTTGCAAAACACTCGGCAGACCTCCGTGCAGCCTCTAGAACACGATGGGAGATGTTTTTTGTGCTGGCACAGTTTCTCCTTGCCAGACAGAGTGGAAAAGCTTTTTGCTAAGATGTAGACGAGAAGAGAGGCTAAAGACGAAGGCACGGTGCTCTGCAGAGCTAAGCACCGCTGCCGGACCTCTTTCGGCAAAAGGCGCACACCGCAGAGCACTGTGAGCGGAAGAATCGTCTTTGCGCGAAGAAGCAGCTTCTTCGTCTCCGGGAGCCGGAGAGAGCGGCAGCTTCGCAAAGGTGATGAAACAAGCTGTACAACACTGCGATTGTGTGCGCAGCTTACCAACTGAGAGAAAACAGTACCTGACCACTCTCCTGCATTTTCTATTCACATGAACATTCGATTGCAAGCTGTTTTGGACAACTTTCTTTCTCTTCTTGCAAAACACTCGGCAGACCACCGTGCAGCTTCTAGAACACGATAGGAGATGTTTTCTGTGCTGGCACAGTTTCTCCTTGCCAGACAGAGTGGAAAAGCTTTTTGCTAAGATGTAGACGAGAAGAGAGGCTAAAGACGAAGGTACGGTGCTCTGCAGAGCTTAGCACCGCTGCCGGACCTCTTTCGGCAGAAGGCGCACACCAGAGAGCACTGTGAGCGGCAGAATCGTCTTTGCGCGAAGAAGCAGCTTCTTCGTCTCCGGGAGCCGGAGAGAGCGGCAACTTCGCAAAGGTCATGAAACAAGCTGTACGACACTGCGATTGTGTGCGCAGCTTGCCAACTGGGAGAAAACAGTACCTGACCACTCTCCTGCCTTTTCTAATCACATGAACATTCGATTGCAAGCTGTTTTGGACAACTTTCTTTCTCTTCTTGCAAAACACTCGGCAGACCTCCGTGCAGCTTCTAGAACACGATGGGAGATGTCTTCTGTGCTGGCACAGTTTCTCCTTGCCAGACAGAGTGGAAAAGCTTTTTGCTAAGATGTAGACGAGAAGAGAGGCTAAAGACGAAGGTACGGTGCTCTGCAGAGCTTAGCACCACTCCCGGACCTCTTTCGGCAGAAGGCGCACACCGCAGAGCACTGTGAGCGGCAGAATCGTCTTTGCGCGAAGAAGCAGCTTCTTCGTCTCCGGGAGCCGGAGAGAGCGGCAGCTTCGCAAAGGTGATGAAACAAGCTGTACAACACTGCGATTGTGTGCGCAGCTTGCCGACTGAGAGAAAACAGTACCTGACCACTCTCCTGCCTTTTCTATTCACATGAACATTCGATTGCAAGCTGTTTTGGACAACTTTCTTTCTCTTCTTGCAAAACACTCGGCAGACCACCGTGCAGCTTCTAGAACACGATGGGAGATGTTTTCTGTTCTGGCACAGTTTCTCCTTGCCAGACAGAGTGGAAAAGCTTTTTGCTAAGATGTAGACGAGAAGAGAGGCTAAAGACGAAGGCACGGTGCTCTGCAGAGCTTAGCACCGCTGCCGGACCTCTTTCGGCAGAAGGCGCACACCGCAGAGCACTGTGAGCGGCAGAATCGTCTTTGCGCGAAGAAGCAGCTTCTTCGTCTCCGGGAGCCGGAGAGAGCGGCAGCTTCGCAAAGGTGATGAAACAAGCTGTACAACACTGCGATTGTGTGCGCAGCTTGCCGACTGAGAGAAAACAGTACCTGACCACTCTCCTGCCTTTTCTATTCACATGAACATTCGATTGCAAGCTGTTTTGGACAACTTTCTTTCTCTTCTTGCAAAACACTCGGCAGACCACCGTGCAGCTTCTAGAACAAGGTGGGAGATGTTTTCTGTGCTGGCACAGTTTCTCCTTGCCAGACAGAGTGGAAAAGCTTTTTGCTAAGATGTAGACGAGAAGAGAGGCTAATGACGAAGGTACGGTGCTCTGCAGAGCTTAGCACCGCTGCCGGACCTCTTTCGGCAGAAGGCGCACACCGCAGAGCACTGTGAGCGGCAGAATCGTCTTTGCGCGAAGAAGCAGCTTCTTCGTCTCCGGGAGCCGGAGAGAGCGGCAGCTTCGCAAAGGTGATGAAACAAGCTGTACAACACTGCGATTGTGTGCGCAGCTTGCCGACTGAGAGAAAACAGTACCTGACCACTCTCCTGCCTTTTCTATTCACCTGAATATTCGATTGCAAGCTGTTTTGGACAACTTTCTTTCTCTTCTTGCAAAACACTCGGCAGACCTCCGTGCAGCCTCTAGAACACGATGGGAGATGTTTTTTGTGCTGGCACAGTTTCTCCTTGCCAGACAGAGTGGAAAAGTTTTTTGCTAAGATGTAGATGAGATGAGAGGCTAAAGACGAAGGTACGGTGCTCTGCAGAGCTAAGCACCTCTCCCGGACCTCTTTCGGCAGAAGGCGCACACCGCAGAGCACTGTGAGCGGCAGAATCCTCTTTGCGCGAAGAAGCAGCATCTTCATCTCCGGGAGTCGGAGAGAGCTGCAGCTTCACAAACGCGATGAAACAAGCTGTACAACACTGCGAGTGTGTGCGCAGCTTGCCGACTGAGAGAAAACAGTACCTGACCACTCTCCTGCCTTTTCTATTCACATGAACATTCGATTGGAAGCTGTTTTGGACAACTTTCTTTCTCTTCTTGCAAAACACTCGGCAGACCTCCGTGCAGCCTCTAGAACACGATGGGAGATGTTTTTTGTGCTGGCACAGTTTCTCCTTGCCAGACAGAGTGGAAAAGCTTTTTGCTAAGATGTAGACGAGAAGAGAGGCTAAAGACGAAGGCACGGTGCTCTGCAGAGCTAAGCACCGCTGCCGGACCTCTTTCGGCAGAAGGCGCACACCGCAGAGCACTGTGAGCGGCAGAATCGTCTTTGCGCGAAGAAGCAGCTTCTTCGTCTCCGGAAGCCGGAGAGAGCGGCAGCTTTGCAAAGGTGATGAAACAAGCTGTACAACACTGCGATTGTGTGCGCAGCTTGCCGACTGAGAGAAAACAGTACCTGACCACTCTCCTGCCTTTTCTATTCACATGAACATTCGATTGCAAGCTGTTTTGGACAACTTTCTTTCTCTTCTTGCAAAACACTCGGCAGACCTCCGTGCAGCCTCTAGAACACGATGGGAGATGTTTTTTGTGCTGGCACAGTTTCTCCTTGCCAGACAGAGTGGAAAAGCTTTTTGCTAAGATGTAGACGAGAAGAGAGGCTAAAGACAAAGGTACGGTGCTCTACAGAGCTAAGCACAGCTCCCGGACCTCTTTCGGCAGAAGGCGCACACCGCAGAGCACTGTGAGCGGCAGAATCGTCTTTGCGCGAAGAAGCCGCTTCTTCGTCTCCGGGAGCCGGAGAGAGCGGCAACTTCGCAAAGGTGATGAAACAAGCTGTACAAAACTGCGATTGTGTGCGCAGCTTGCCGACTGAGAGAAAACAGTACCTGACCACTCTCCTGCGTTTTCTATTCACATGAACATTCGATTGGAAGCTGTTTTGGACAACTTTCTTTCTCTTCTTGCAAAACACTCGGCAGACCTCCGTGCAGCCTCTAGAACACGATGGGAGATGTTTTTTGTGCTGGCACAGTTTCTCCTTGCCAGACAGAGTGGAAAAGCTTTTTGCTAAGATGTAGACGAGAAGAGAGGCTAAAGACGAAGGCACGGTGCTCTGCAGAGCTAAGCACCGCTGCCGGACCTCTTTCGGCAGAAGGCGCACACCGCAGAGCACTGTGAGCGGCAGAATCGTCTTTGCGCGAAGAAGCAGCTTCTTCGCCTCTGGGAGCCGGAGAGAGCGGCAGCTTCTCAAAGGTGATGAAACAAGCTGTACAGCACTGCGATTGTGTGCGCAGCTTACCAACTGAGAGAAAACAGTACCTGACCACTCTCCTGCCTTTTCTATTCACATGAACATTCGATTGCAAGCTGTTTTGGACAACTTTCTTTCTCTTCTTGCAAAACACTCGGCAGACCACCGTGCAGCTTCTAGAACACGATGGGAGATGTTTTCTGTGCTGGCACAGTTTCTCCTTGCCAGACAGAGTGGAAAAGCTTTTTGCTAAGATGTAGACGAGAAGAGAGGCTAAATACGAAGGTACGGTGCTCTGCAGAGCTAAGCACCGCTGCCGGACCTCTTTCGGCAGAAGGCGCACACCAGAGAGCACTGTGAGCGGCAGAATCGTCTTTGCGCGAAGAAGCAGCTTCTTCGTCTCCGGGAGCCGGAGAGAGCGGCAGCTTCGCAAAGGTGATGAAACAAGCTGTACAACACTGCGATTGTGTGCGCAGCTTGCCGACTGAGAGAAAACAGTACCTGACCACTCTCCTGCCTTTTCTATTCACATGAACATTCGATTGCAAGCTGTTTTGGACAACTTTCTTTCTCTTCTTGCAAAACACTCGGCAGACCTCCGTGCAGGTTCTAGAACACGATGGGAGATGTTTTCTGTGCTGGAAAATTTTCTACGTGCCAGACAGAGTGGAAAAGCTTTTTGCTAAGATGTAGACGAGAAGAGAGGCTAAAGATGAAGGTACGGTGCTCTGCAGACCTTAGCACCGCTCCCGGACCTCTTTCGGCAGAAGGCGCACACCGCAGAGCACTGTGAGCGGCAGAATCGTCTTTGCGCGAAGAAGCAGCTTCTTCGTCTCCGGGAGCCAGAGAGAGCGGCAACTTCGCAAAGGTGATGAAACAAGCTGTACAACACTGCGATTGTGTGCGCAGCTTGCCAACTGAGAGAAAACAGTACCTGACCACTCTCCTGCCTTTTATATTCAAATGAACATTCGATTGCAAGCTGTTTTGGACAACTTTCTTTCTCTTCTTGCAAAACACTCGGCAGACCTCCGTGCAGCCTCTAGAACACGATGGGAGATGTTTTTTGTGCTGGCACAGTTTCTCCTTGCCAGACAGAGTGGAAAAGATTTTGCAAAGATGTAGACGAGAAGAGAGGCTAAAGACGAAGGTACGGTGCTCTGCAGAGCGAAGCACCGCTGCCGGACCTCTTTCGGCAGAAGGCGCACACCGCAGAGCACTGTGAGCGGCAGAATCGTCTTTGCGCGAAGAAGCAGCATCTTCATCTCCGGGACCTGGAGAGAGCGGCAGCTCCGCAAAGGTGATGAAACAAGCTGTACAACACTGCGATTGTGTGCGCAGCTTGCCAACTGAGAGAAAACAGTACCTGACCACTCTCCTGCCTTTTCTATTCACATGAACATTCGATTGCAAGCTGTTTTGGACAACTTTCTTTCTCTTCTTGCAAAACACTCGGCAGACCTCCGTGCAGCTTCTAGAACACGATGGGAGATGTTTTCTGTGCTGGCAAAGTTTCTCCTTTCCAGACAGAGTGGAAAAGCTTTTTGCTAAGATGTAGACGAGAAGAGAGGCTAAAGACGAAGGTACGGTGCTCTGCAGAGCTTAGCACCGCTGCCGGACCTCTTTCGGCAGAAGGCGCACACCGCAGAGCACTGTGAGCGGCAGAATCGTCTTTGCGCGAAGAAGCAGCTTCTTCGTCTCCGGGAGCCGGAGAGAGCGGCAGCTTCGCAAAGGTGATGAAACAAGCTGTACAACACTGCGATTGTGTGCGCAGCTTGCCAACTGAGAGAAAACAGTACCTGACCACTCTCCTGCCTTTTCTATTCACATGAACATTCGATTGCAAGCTGTTTTGGACAACTTTCTTTCTCTTCTTGCAAAACACTCGGCAGACCTCCGTGCAGCTTCTAGAACACGATGGGAGATGTCTTCTGTGCTGGCACAGTTTCTCCTTGCCAGACAGAGTGGAAAAGCTTTTTGCTAAGATGTAGACGAGAAGAGAGGCTAAAGACGAAGGTACGGTGCTCTGCAGAGCTTAGCACCGCTCCCGGACCTCTTTCGGCAGAAGGCGCACACCACAGAGCACTGTGAGCGGCAGAATCGTCTTTGCGCGAAGAAGCAGCTTCTTCGTCTCCGGGAGCCAGAGAGAGCGGCAACTTCGCAAAGGTGATGAAACAAGCTGTACAACACTGCGATTGTGTGCGCAGCTTGCCGACTGAGAGAAAACAGTACCTGACCACTCTCCTGCCTTTTCTATTCACATGAACATTCGATTGCAAGCTGTTTTGGACAACTTTCTTTCTCTTCTTGCAAAACACTCTAAAGACCTCCGTGCAGCCTCTAGAACACGATGGGAGATGGTTTTTTTTGCTGGCACAGTTTCTCCTTGCCAGACAGAGTGGAAAAGCTTTTTGCTAAGATGTAGACGAGAAGAGAGGCTAAAGACGAAGGTACGGTGCTCTGCAGAGCTTAGCACCGCTGCCGGACCTCTTTCGGCAGAAGGCGCACACCGCAGAGCACTGTGAGCGGCAGAATCGTCTTTGCGCGAAGAAGCAGCTTCTTCGTCTCCCCGAGCCGGAGAGAGCGGCAGCTTCGCAAAGGTGATGAAACAAGCTGTACAACACTGCGATTGTGTGCGCAGCTTGCCGACTGAGAGAAAACAGTACCTGACCACTCTCCTGCCTTTTCTATTCACATGAACATTCGATTGCAAGCTGTTTTGGACAACTTTCTTTCTCTTCTTGCAAAACACTCGGCAGACCACCGTGCAGCTTCTAGAACACGATGGGAGATGTTTTCTGTGCTGGCACAGTTTCTCCTTGCCAGACAGAGTGGAAAAGCTTTTTGCTAAGATGTAGACGAGAAGAGAGGCTAAAGACGAAGGTACGGTGCTCTGCAGAGCATAGCACCGCTGCCGGACCTCTTTCGGCAGAAGGCGCACACCAGAGAGCACTGTGAGCGGCAGAATCGTCTTTGCGCGAAGAAGCAGCTTCTTCGTCTCCGGGAGCCGGAGAGAGCGGCAGCTTCGCAAAGGTGATGAAACAAGCTGTACAACACTGCGATTGTGTGCGCAGCTTGCCGACTGAGAGAAAACAGTACCTGACCACTCTCCTGCCTTTTCTATTCACATGAATATTCGATTGCAAGCTGTTTTGGACAACTTTCGTTCTCTTCTTGCAAAACACTCGGCAGACCTCCGTGCAGCCTCTAGAACACGATGGGAGATGTTTTTTGTGCTGGCACAGTTTCTCCTTGCCAGACAGAGTGGAAAAGCTTTTTGCTAAGATGTAGACGAGAAGAGAGGCTAAAGACGAAGGCACGGTGCTCTGCAGAGCTAAGCACCGCTGCCGGACCTCTTTCGGCAGAAGGCGCACACCGCAGAGCACTGTGAGCGGCAGAATCGTCTTTGCGCGAAGAAGCAGCTTCTTCGTCTCCGGGAGCCGGAGAGAGCGGCAGCTTCGCAAAGGTGATGAAACAAGCTGTACAAGACTGCGATTGTGTGCGCAGCTTGCCAACTGAGAGAAAACAGTACCTGACCACTCTCCTGCCTTTTCTATTCACATGAACATTCGATTGCAAGCTGTTTTGGACAACTTTCTTTCTCTTCTTGCAAAACACTCGGCAGACCTCCGTGCAGCTTCTAGAACACGATGGGAGATGTTTTCTGTGCTGGCACAGTTTCTCCTTGCCAGACAGAGTGGAAAAGCTTTTTGCTAAGATGTAGACGAGAAGAGAGGCTAAAGACGAAGGTACGGTGCTCTGCAGAGCTTAGCACCGCTGCCGGACCTCTTTCGGCAGAAGGCGCACACCAGAGAGCACTGTGAGCGGCAGAATCGTCTTTGCGCGAAGAAGCAGCTTCTTCGTCTCCGGGAGCCGGAGAGAGCGGCAGCTTCGCAAAGGTGATGAAACAAGCTGTACAACACTGCGATTGTGTGCGCAGCTTGCCGACTGAGAGAAAACAGTACCTGACCACTCTCCTGCCTTTTCTATTCACATGAACATTCGATTGCAAGCTGATTTGGACAACTTTCTTTCTCTTCTTGCAAAACACTCGGCAGACCTCCGTGCAGCCTCTAGAACACGATGGGAGATGTTTTCTGTGCTGGCACAGTTTCTCCTTGCCAGACAGAGTGGAAAAGCTTTTTGCTAAGATGTAGACGAGAAGAGAGGCTAAAGACGAAGGTACGGTGCTCTGCAGAGCTAAGCACCGCTGCCGGACCTCTTTCGGCAGAAGGCGCACACCGCAGAGCACTGTGAGCGGCAGAATCGTCTTTGCGCGAAGAAGCAGCATCTTCATCTCCGGGAGCCGGAGAGAATGGCAGCTTCGCAAAGGTGATGAAACAAGCTGTACAACACTGCGATTGTGTGCGCAGCTTGCCGACTGAGAGAAAACAGTACCTGACCACTCTCCTGGTTTTTCTATTCACATGAACATTCGATTGCAAGCTCTTTTTGACAACTTTCTTTCTCTTCTTGCAAAACACTCGGCAGACCTCCGTGCAGCTTCTAGAACACGATGGGAGATGTTTTCTGTGCTGGCACAGTTTCTCCTTGCCAGACAGAGTGGAAAAGCTTTTTGCTAAGATGTAGACGAGAAGAGAGGCTAAAAACGAAGGTACGGTGCTCTGCAGAGCTTAGCACCGCTCCCGGACCTCTTTCGGCTGAAGGCGCACACCGCAGAGCACTGTGAGCGGCAGAATCGTCTTTGCGCGAAGAAGCAGCTTCTTCGTCTCCGGGAGCCGGAGAGAGCGGCAGCTTCGCAAAGGTGATGAAAAAATCTGTACAACACTGCGATTGTGTGCGCAGCTTGCCAACTGAGAGAAAACAGTACCTGACCACTCTCCTGCCTTTTCTATTCACATGAACATTCGATTGCAAGCTGTTTTGGACAACTTTCTTTCTCTTCTTGCAAAAAACTCGGCAGACCTCCGTGCAGCTTCTAGAACACGATGGGAGATGTTTTCTGTGCTGGCACAGTTTCTCCTTTCCAGACAGAGTGGAAAAGCTTTTTGCTAAGATGTAGACGAGAAGAGAGGCTAAAGACGAAGGTACGGTGCTCTGCAGAGCTTAGCACCGCTCCCGGACCTCTTTCGGCAGAAGGCGCACACCGCAGAGCACTGTGAGCGGCAGAATCGTCTTTGCGCGAAATAGCAGCTTCTTCGTCTCCGGGAGCCAGAGAGAGCGGCAACTTCGCAAAGGTGATGAAACAAGCTCTACAAAACTGCGATTGTGTGCGCAGCTTGCCAACTGAGAGAAAACAGTACCTGACCACTCTCCTGCCTTTTCTATTCACATGAACATTCGATTGCAAGCTGTTTTGGACAACTTTCTTTCTCTTCTTGCAAAACACTCGGCAGACCTCCGTGCAGCCTCTAGAACACGATGGGAGATGTTTTTTGTGCTGGCACAGTTTCTCCTTGCCAGACAGAGTGGAAAAGCTTTTTGCTAAGATGTAGACGAGAAGAGAGGCTAAAGACGAAGGCACGGTGCTCTGCAGAGCTAAGCACCGCTGCCGGACCTCTTTCGGCAGAAGGCGCACACCGCAGAGCACTGTGAGCGGCAGAATCGTCTTTGCGCGAACAAGCAGCTTCTTCGTCTCCGGGAGCCGGAGAGAGCGGCAGCTTCGCAAAGGTGATGAAACAAGCTGTACAACACTGCGATTGTGTGCGCAGCTTACCAACTGAGAGAAAACAGTACCTGACCACTCTCCTGCCTTTTCTATTCACATGAACATTCGATTGCAAGCTGTTTTGGACAACTTTCTTTCTCTTCTTGCAAAACACTCGGCAGAGTACCGTGCAGCTTCTAGAACACGATGGGAGATGTTTTCTGTGCTGGCACAGTTTCTCCTTGCCAGACAGAGTGGAAAAGCTTTTTGCTAAGATGTAGACGAGAAGAGAGGCTAAAGACGAAGGTACGGTGCTCTGCAGAGCGAAGCACCGCTGCCGGACCTCTTTCGGCAGAAGGCGCACACCAGAGAGCACTGTGAGCGGCAGAATCGTCTTTGCGCGAAGAAGCAGCTTCTTCGTCTCCGGGAGCCGGAGAGAGCGGCAACTTCGCAAAGGTGATGAAACAAGCTGTACAACACTGCGATTGTGTGCGCAGCTTGCCAACTGAGAGAAAACAGTACCTGACCACTCTCCTGCCTTTTCTATTCACATGAACATTCGATTGCAAGCTGTTTTGGACAACTTTCTTTCTCTTATTGCAAAACACTCGGCAGACCTCCGTGCAGCCTCTAGAACACGATGGGAGATGTTTTCTGTGCTGGAAAAGTTTCTCCGTGCCAGACAGAGTGGAAAAGCTTTTTGCTAAGATGTAGACGAGAAGAGAGGCTAAAGACGAAGGTACGGTGCTCTGCAGAGCTTAGCACCGCTGCCGGACCTCTTTCGGCAGAAGGCGCACACCGCAGAGCACTGTGAGCGGCAGAATCGTCTTTGCGCGAAGAAGCAGCATCTTCATCTCCGGGAGCCGGAGAGAATGGCAGCTTCGCAAAGGTGATGAAACAAGCTGTACAACACTGCGATTGTGTGCGCAGCTTGCCGACTGAGAGAAAACAGTACCTGACCACTCTCCTGCCTTTTCTATTCACATGAACATTCGATTGCAAGCTGTTTTGGACAACTTTCTTTCTCTTCTTGCAAAACACTCGGCAGACCTCCGTGCAGCTTCTAGAACACAATGGGAGATGTTTTCTGTGCTGGCACAGTTTCTCCTTGCCAGACAGAGTGGAAAAGCTTTTTGCTAAGATGTAGACGAGAAGAGAGGCTAAAGACGAAGGTACGGTGCTCTGCAGACCTTAGCACCGCTCCCGGGCCTCTTTCGGCTGAAGGCGCACACCGCAGAGCACTGTGAGCGGCAGAATCGTCTTTGCGCGAAGAAGCAGCTTCTTCGTCTCCCCGAGCCAGAGAGAGCGGCAACTTCGCAAAGGTGATGAAACAAGCTCTACAACACGGCGATTGTGTGCGCAGCTTGCCAACCGAGGGAAAACAGTACCTGACCACTCTCCTGCCTTTTCTATTCACATGAACATTCGATTGCAAGCTGTTTTGGACAACTTTCTTTCTCTTCTTGCAAAACACTCTGCAGACCTCCGTGCAGCCTCTAGAACACGATGGGAGATGTTTTTTTTTTCTGGCACAGTTTCTCCTTGCCAGACAGAGTGGAAAAGCTTTTTGCTAAGATGTAGACGAGAAGAGAGGCTAAAGACGAAGGTACGGTGCTCTGCAGAGCTAAGCACAACTCCCGGGCCTCTTTCGGCTGAAGGCGCACACCGCAGAGCACTGTGAGCGGCAGAATCGTCTTTGCGCGAAGAAGCAGCTTCTTCGTCTCCGGGAGCCGGAGAGAGCGGCAGCTTCGCAAAGGTGATGAAACAAGCTGTACAACACTGCGATTGTGTGCGCAGCTTGCCGACTGAGAGAAAACAGTACCTGACCACTCTCCTGCCTTTTCTATTCACATGAATATTCGATTGCAAGCTGTTTTGGACAACTTTCTTTCTCTTCTTGCAAAACACTCGGCAGACCTCCGTGCAGCCTCTAGAACACGATGGGAGATGTTTTTTGTGCTGGCACAGTTTCTCCTTGCCAGACAGAGTGGAAAAGCTTTTTGCTAAGATGTAGACGAGAAGAGAGGCTAAAGACGAAGGTACGGTGCTCTGCAGAGCTAAGCACCTCTCCCGGACCTCTTTCGGCAGAAGGCGCACACCGCAGAGCACTGTGAGCGGCAGAATCGTCTTTGCGCGAGGAAGCAGCTTCTTCGTCTCCGGGAGCCGGAGAGAGCGGCACCTTCGCAAAGGTGATGAAACAAGCTGTACAACACTGCGATTGTGTGCGCAGCTTGCCGACTGAGAGAAAACAGTACCTGACCACTCTCCTGCCTTTTCTATTCACATGAACATTCGATTGCAAGCTGTTTTGGACAACTTTCTTTCTCTTCTTGCAAAACACTCGGCAGACCTCCGTGCAGCCTCTAGAACACGATGGGAGATGTTTTTTGTGCTGGCACAGTTTCTCCTTGCCAGACAGAGTGGAAAAGCTTTTTGCTAAGATGTAGACGAGAAGAGAGGCTAAAGACGAAGGCACGGTGCTCTGCAGAGCTATGCACCGCTGCCGGACCTCTTTCGGCAGAAGGCGCACACCGCAGAGCACTGTGAGCGGCAGAATCGTCTTTGCGCGAAGAAGCAGCTTCTTCGTCTCCGGGAGCCGGAGAGAGCGGCAGCTTCGCAAAGGTGATGAAACAAGCTGTACAACACTGCGATTGTGTGCGCAGCTTACCAACTGAGAGAAAACAGTACCTGACCACTCTCCTGCCTTTTCTATTCACATGAACATTCGATTGCAAGCTGTTTTGGACAACTTTCTTTCTCTTCTTGCAAAACACTCGGCAGACCACCGTGCAGCTTCTAGAACACGATGGGAGATGTTTTCTGTGCTGGCACAGTTTCTCCTTGCCAGACAGAGTGGAAAAGCTTTTTGCTAAGATGTAGACGAGAAGAGAGGCTAAAGACGAAGGTACGGTGCTCAGCAGAGCTTAGCACCGCTGCCGGACCTCTTTCGGCAGAAGGCGCACACCAGAGAGCACTGTGAGCGGCAGAATCGTCTTTGCGCGAAGAAGCAGCTTCTTCGTCTCCGGGAGCCGGAGAGAGCGGCAGCTTCGCAAAGGTGATGAAACAAGCTGTACAACACTGCGATTGTGTGCGCAGCTTGCCAACTGAGAGAAAACAGTACCTGACCACTCTCCTGCCTTTTCTATTCACATGAACATTCGATTGCAAGCTGTTTTGGACAACTTTCTTTCTCTTCTTGCAAAACACTCGGCAGACCTCCGTGCAGCCTCTAGAACACGATGGGAGATGTTTTCTGTGCTGGCACAGTTTCTCCTTGCCAGACAGAGTGGAAAAGCTTTTTGCTAAGATGTAGACGAGAAGAGAGGCTAAAGACGAAGGTACGGTGCTCTGCAGAGCTAAGCACCTCTCCCGGACCTCTTTCGGCAGAAGGCGCACACCGCAGAGCACTGTGAGCGGCAGAATCGTCTTTGCGCGAAGAAGCAGCATCTTCATCTCCGGGAGTCGGAGAGAGCGGCAGCTTCACAAAGGTGATGAAACAAGCTGTACAACACTGCGATTGTGTGCGCAGCTTGCCGACTGAGAGAAAACAGTACCTGACCACTCTCCTGCCTTTTCTATTCACATGAACATTCGATTGCAAGCTGTTTTGGACAACTTTCTTTCTCTTCTTGCAAAACACTCTGCAGACCTCCGTGCAGCCTCTAGAACACGATGGGAGATGTTTTTTGTTCTGGCACAGTTTCTCCGTGCCAGACAGAGTGGAAAAGCTTTTTGCTAAGATGTAGACGAGAAGAGAGGCTAAAGACGAAGGTACGGTGCTCTGCAGAGCTAAGCACCGCTCCCGGACCTCTTTCGGCAGAAGGCGCACACCGCAGAGCACTGTGAGCGGCAGAATCGTCTTTGCGCGAATAAGCAGCATCTTCATCTCAGGGAGCTGGAGAGAGCGGCAGCTCCGCAAAGGTGATGAAACAAGCTGTACAACACTGCGATTGTGTGCGCAGCTTGCCGACTGAGAGAAAACAGTACCAGACCACTTCCTGCCTTTTCTATTCACATGAACATTCGATTGCAAGCTGTTTTGGACAACTTTATTTCTCTTCTTGCAAAACACTCGGCAGACCTCCGTGCAGCTTCTAGAACACGATGGGAGATGTCTTCTGTGCTGGCCCAGTTGCTCCTTGCCAGACAGAGTGGAAAAGCTTTTTGCTAAGATGTAGACGAGAAGAGAGGCTAAAGACGAAGGTACGGTGCTCTGCAGAGCTTAGCACCGCTTCCGGACCTCTTTCGGCAGAAGGCGCACACCGCAGAGCACTGTGAGCGGCAGAATCGTCTTTGCGCGAAGAAGCAGCTTCTTCGTCTCCGGGAGCCGGAGAGAGCGGCAACTTCGCAAAAGTGATGAAACAAGCTGTACAACACTGCGATTGTGTGCGCAGCTTGCCGACTGAGACAAAACAGAACCTGACCACTCTCCTGCCTTTTCTATTCACATGAACATTCGATTGGAAGCTGTTTTGGACAACTTTCTTTCTCTTCTTGCAAAACACTCGGCAGACCTCCGTGCAGCCTCTAGAACACGATGGGAGATGTTTTTTGTGCTGGCACAGTTTCTCCATTCCAGACAGAGTGGAAAAGCTTTTTGCTAAGATGTAGACGAGAAGAGAGGCTAAAGACAAAGGCACGGTGCTCTGCAGAGCTAAGCACCGCTGCCGGACCTCTTTCGGCAGAAGGCGCACACCGCAGAGCACCGTGAGCGGCAGAATCGTCTTTGCGCGAAGAAGCAGCTTCTTCGTCTCCGGGAGCCGGAGAGAGCAGCAGCTTCGCAAAGGTGATGAAACAAGCTGTACAACACTGCGATTGTGTGCGCAGCTTACCAACTGGGAGAAAACAGTACCTGACCACTCTCCTGCCTTTTCTATTCACATGAACATTCGATTGCAAGCTGTTTTGGACAACTTTCTTTCTCTTCTTGCAAAACACTCGGCAGACCACCGTGCAGCTTCTAGAACACGATGGGAGATGTTTTCTGTGCTGGCACAGTTTCTCCTTGCCAGACAGAGTGGAAAAGCTTTTTGCTAAGATGTAGACGAGAAGAGAGGCTAAAGACGAAGGTACGGTGCTCAGCAGAGCTTAGCACCGCTGCCGGACCTCTTTCGGCAGAAGGCGCACACCAGAGAGCACTGTGAGCGGCAGAATCGTCTTTGCGCGAAGAAGCAGCTTCTTCGTCTCCGGGAGCCGGAGAGAGCGGCAGCTTCGCAAAGGTGATGAAACAAGCTGTACAACACTGCGATTGTGTGCGCAGCTTGCCAACTGAGAGAAAACAGTACCTGACCACTCTCCTGCCTTTTCTATTCACATGAACATTCGATTGCAAGCTGTTTTGGACAACTTTCTTTCTCTTCTTGCAAAACACTCGGCAGACCTCCGTGCAGCCTCTAGAACACGATGGGAGATGTTTTCTGTGCTGGCACAGTTTCTCCTTGCCAGACAGAGTGGAAAAGCTTTTTGCTAAGATGTAGACGAGAAGAGAGGCTAAAGACGAAGGTACGGTGCTCTGCAGAGCTAAGCACCTCTCCCGGACCTCTTTCGGCAGAAGGCGCACACCGCAGAGCACTGTGAGCGGCAGAATCGTCTTTGCGCGAAGAAGCAGCATCTTCATCTCCGGGAGTCGGAGAGAGCGGCAGCTTCACAAAGGTGATGAAACAAGCTGTACAACACTGCGATTGTGTGCGCAGCTTGCCGACTGAGAGAAAACAGTACCTGACCACTCTCCTGCCTTTTCTATTCACATGAACATTCGATTGCAAGCTGTTTTGGACAACTTTCTTTCTCTTCTTGCAAAACACTCTGCAGACCTCCGTGCAGCCTCTAGAACACGATGGGAGATGTTTTTTGTTCTGGCACAGTTTCTCCGTGCCAGACAGAGTGGAAAAGCTTTTTGCTAAGATGTAGACGAGAAGAGAGGCTAAAGACGAAGGTACGGTGCTCTGCAGAGCTAAGCACCGCTCCCGGACCTCTTTCGGCAGAAGGCGCACACCGCAGAGCACTGTGAGCGGCAGAATCGTCTTTGCGCGAATAAGCAGCATCTTCATCTCAGGGAGCTGGAGAGAGCGGCAGCTCCGCAAAGGTGATGAAACAAGCTGTACAACACTGCGATTGTGTGCGCAGCTTGCCGACTGAGAGAAAACAGTACCAGACCACTTCCTGCCTTTTCTATTCACATGAACATTCGATTGCAAGCTGTTTTGGACAACTTTATTTCTCTTCTTGCAAAACACTCGGCAGACCTCCGTGCAGCTTCTAGAACACGATGGGAGATGTCTTCTGTGCTGGCCCAGTTGCTCCTTGCCAGACAGAGTGGAAAAGCTTTTTGCTAAGATGTAGACGAGAAGAGAGGCTAAAGACGAAGGTACGGTGCTCTGCAGAGCTTAGCACCGCTTCCGGACCTCTTTCGGCAGAAGGCGCACACCGCAGAGCACTGTGAGCGGCAGAATCGTCTTTGCGCGAAGAAGCAGCTTCTTCGTCTCCGGGAGCCGGAGAGAGCGGCAACTTCGCAAAGGTGATGAAACAAGCTGTACAACACTGCGATTGTGTGCGCAGCTTGCCGACTGAGAGAAAACAGAACCTGACCACTCTCCTGCCTTTTCTATTCACATGAACATTCGATTGGAAGCTGTTTTGGACAACTTTCTTTCTCTTCTTGCAAAACACTCGGCAGACCTCCGTGCAGCCTCTAGAACACGATGGGAGATGTTTTTTGTGCTGGCACAGTTTCTCCATTCCAGACAGAGTGGAAAAGCTTTTTGCTAAGATGTAGACGAGAAGAGAGGCTAAAGACAAAGGCACGGTGCTCTGCAGAGCTAAGCACCGCTGCCGGACCTCTTTCGGCAGAAGGCGCACACCGCAGAGCACCGTGAGCGGCAGAATCGTCTTTGCGCGAAGAAGCAGCTTCTTCGTCTCCGGGAGCCGGAGAGAGCAGCAGCTTCGCAAAGGTGATGAAACAAGCTGTACAACACTGCGATTGTGTGCGCAGCTTACCAACTGGGAGAAAACAGTACCTGACCACTCTCCTGCCTTTTCTATTCACATGAACATTCGATTGCAAGCTGTTTTGGACAACTTTCTTTCTCTTCTTGCAAAACACTCTGCAGACCACCGTGCAGCTTCTAGAACACGATGGGATATGTTTTCTGTGCTGGCACAGTTTCTCCTTGCCAGACAGAGTGGAAAAGCTTTTTGCTAAGATGTAGACGAGAAGAGAGGCTAAAGACGAAGGTACGGTGCTCTGCAGAGCTTAGCACCGCTGCCGGACCTCTTTCGGCAGAAGGCGCACACCAGAGAGCACTGTGAGCGGCAGAATCGTCTTTGCGCGAAGAAGCAGCTTCTTCGTCTCCGGGAGCCGGAGAGAGCGGCAGCTTCGCAAAGGTGATGAAACAAGCTGTACAACACTGCGATTGTGTGCGCAGCTTGCCAAGAGAGAGAAAACAGTACCTGACCACTCTCCTGCCTTTTCTATTCACATGAACATTCGATTGCAAGCTGTTTTGGACAACTTTCTTTCTCTTCTTGCAAAACACTCGGCAGACCTCCGTGCAGCCTCTAGAACACGATGGGAGATGTTTTTTGTGCTGGCAAAGTTTCTCCTTGCCAGACAGAGTGGAAAAGCTTTTTGCTAAGATGTAGACGAGAAGAGAGGCTAAAGACGAAGGTACGGTGCTCTGCAGAGCTAAGCACCTCTCCCGGACCTCTTTCGGCAGAAGGCGCACACCGGAGAGCACTGTGAGCGGCAGAATCGTCTTTGCGCGAAGAAGCAGCTTCTTCGTCTCCGGGAGCCGGAGAGAGCGGCAGCTTCGCAAAGGTGATGAAACAAGCTGTACAACACTGCGATTGTGTGCGCAGCTTGCCGACTGAGAGAAAACAGTACCTGACCACTCTCCTGCCTTTTCTATTCACATGAACATTCGATTGCAAGCTGTTTTGGACAACTTTCTTTCTCTTCTTGCAAAACACTCGGCAGACCTCCGTGCAGCCTCTAGAACACGATGGGAGATGTTTTTTGTGCTGGCACAGTTTCTCCTTGCCAGACAGAGTGGAAAAGCTTTTTGCTAAGATGTAGACGAGAAGCGAGGCTAAAGACGAAGGTACGGTGCTCTGCAGAGCTAAGCACCTCTCCCGGACCTCTTTCGGCAGAAGGCGCACACCGCAGAGCACTGTGAGCGGCAGAATCGTCTTTGCGCGAAGAAGCAGCATCTTCGTCTCCGGGAGTCGGAGAGAGCGGCAGCTTCACAAAGGTGATGAAACAAGCTGTACAACACTGCGATTGTGTGCGCAGCTTGCCGACTGAGAGAAAACAGTACCTGACCACTCTCCTGCCTTTTCTATTCACATGAACATTCGATTGCAAGCTGTTTTGGACAACTTTCTTTCTCTTCTTGCAAAACACTCTGCAGACCTCCGTGCAGCCTCTAGAACACGATGGGAGATGTTTTTTGTGCTGGCACAGTTTCTCCTTGCCAGACAGAGTGGAAAAGCTTTTTGCTAAGATGTAGACGAGAAGAGAGGCTAAAGACGAAGGTACGGTGCTCTGCAGAGCTAAGCACCGCTGCCGGACCTCTTTCGGCAGAAGGCGCACACCGCAGAGCACTGTGAGCGGCAGAATCGTCTTTGCGCGAAGAAGCAGCTTCTTCGTCTCCGGGAGCCGGAGAGAGCGGCAGCTTCGCAAAGGTGATGAAACAAGCTGTACAACACTGCGATTGTGTGCGCAGCTTACCAACTGAGAGAAAACAGTACCTGACCACTCTCCTGCCTTTTCTATTCACATGAACATTCGATTGCAAGCTGTTTTGGACAACTTTCTTTCTCTTCTTGCAAAACACTCTGCAGACCACCGTGCAGCTTCTAGAACACGATGGGAGATGTTTTCTGTGCTGGCACAGTTTCTCCTTGCCAGACAGAGTGGAAAAGCTTTTTGCTAAGATGTAGACGAGAAGAGAGGCTAAAGACGAAGGCACGGTGCTCTGCAGAGCTTAGCACCGCTGCCGGACCTCTTTCGGCAGAAGGCGCACACCGCAGAGCACTGTGAGCGGCAGAATCGTCTTTGCGCGAAGAAGCAGCTTCTTCGTCTCCGGGAGCCGGAGAGAGCGGCAGCTTCGCAATGGTGATGAAACAAGCTGTACAACACTGCGATTGTGTGCGCAGCTTGCCGACTGAGAGAAAACAGTACCTGACCACTCTCCTGCCTTTTCTATTCACATGAACATTCGATTGCAAGCTGTTTTGGACAACTTTCTTTCTCTTCTTGCAAAACACTCGGCAGACCTCCGTGCAGCCTCTAGAACACGATGGGAGATTTTTTTTGTGCTGGCAAAGTTTCTCCTTGCCAGACAGAGTGGAAAAGCTTTTTGCTAAGATGTAGACGAGAAGAGAGGCTAAAGACGAAGGTACGGTGCTCTGCAGAGCTAAGCACCTCTCCCGGACCTCTTTCGGCAGAAGGCGCACACCGGAGAGCACTGTGAGCGGCAGAATCGTCTTTGCGCGAAGAAGCAGCTTCTTCGTCTCCGGGAGCCGGAGAGAGCGGCAGCTTCGCAAAGGTGATGAAACAAGCTGTACAACACTACGATTGTGTGCGCAGCTTGCCAAGTGAGTGAAACAGTACCTGACCACTCTCCTGCCTTTTCTATTCACATGAACATTCGATTGCAAGTTGTTTTGGACAACTTTCTTTCTCTTCTTGCAAAACACTCGGCAGACCTCCGTGCAGCCTCTAGAACCGATGGGAGATGTTTTTTGTGCTGGCACAGTTTCTCCCTTCCAGACAGAGTGGAAAAGCTTTTTGCTAAGATGTAGACGAGAAGAGAGGCTAAAGACGAAGGTACGGTTCTCTGCAGAGCTAAGCACCGCTGCCGGACCTCTTTCGGCAGAAGGCGCACACCGCAGAGCACTGTGAGCGGCAGAATCGTCTTTGCGCGAAGAAGCAGCTTCTTCGTCTCCGGGAGCCGGAGAGAGCGGCAGCTTCGCAAAGGTGATGAAACAAGCTGTACAACACTGCGATTGTGTGCGCAGCTTACCAACTGAGAGAAAACAGTACCTGACCACTCTCCTGCCTTTTCTATTCACATGAACATTCGATTGCAAGCTGTTTTGGACAACTTTCTTTCTCTTCTTGCAAAACACTCTGCAGACCTCCGTGCAGCTTCTAGAACACGATGGGAGATGTTTTCTGTGCTGGCACAGTTTCTCCTTGCCAGACAGAGTGGAAAAGCTTTTTGCTAAGATGTAGACGAGAAGAGAGGCTAAAGACGAAGGTACGGTGCTCTGCAGAGCTTAGCACCGCTGCCGGACCTCTTTCGGCAGAAGGCGCACACCAGAGAGCACTGTGAGCGGCAGAATCGTCTTTGCGCGAAGAAGCAGCTTCTTCGTCTCCGGGAGCCGGAGAGAGCGGCAGCTTCGCAAAGGTGATGAAACAAGCTGTACAACACTGCGATTGTGTGCGCAGCTTGCCGACTGAGAGAAAACAGTACCTGACCACTCTCCTGCCTTTTCTATTCACATGAACATTCGATTGCAAGCTGTTTTGGACAACTTTCTTTCTCTTCTTGCAAAACACTCGGCAGACCTCCGTGCAGCCTCTAGAACACGATGGGAGATGTTTTTTGTGCTGGCAAAGTTTCTCCTTGCCAGACAGAGTGGAAAAGCTTTTTGCTAAGATGTAGACGAGAAGAGAGGCTAAAGACGAAGGTACGGTGCTCTGCAGAGCTAAGCACCTCTCCCGGACCTCTTTCGGCAGAAGGCGCACACCGGAGAGCACTGTGAGCGGCAGAATCGTCTTTGCGCGAAGAAGCAGCTTCTTCGTCTCCGGGAGCCGGAGAGAGCGGCAGCTTCGCAAAGGTGATGAAACAAGCTGTACAACACTGCGATTGTGTGCGCAGCTTGCCAACTGAGAGAAAACAGTACCTGACCACTCTCCTGCCTTTTCTATTCACATGAACATTCGATTGCAAGCTGTTTTGGACAACTTTCTTTCTCTTCTTGCAAAACACTCGGCAGACTTCCGTGCAGCCTCTAGAACACGATGGGAGATGTTTTTTGTGCTGGCACAGTTTCTCCTTGCCAGACAGAGTGGAAAAGCTTTTTGCTAAGATGTAGACGAGAAGAGAGGCTAAAAACGAAGGTACGGTGCTCTTCAGAGCTAAGCACCGCTCCCGGGCCTCTTTCGGCAGAAGACGCACACCGTAGAGCACTGTGAGCGGCAGAATCGTCTTTGCGCGAAGAAGCAGCTTCTTCGTCTCCGGGAGCCGGAGAGAGCGGCAACTTCGCAAAGGTGATGAAACAAGCTGTACAACACTGCGATTGTGTGCGCAGCTTACCAACTGAGAGAAAACAGTACCTGACCACTCTCCTGCCTTTTCTATTCACATGAACATTCGATTGCAAGCTGTTTTGGACAACTTTCTTTCTCTTCTTGCAAAACACTCGGCAGACCTCCGTGCAGCCTCTAAAACACGATGGGAGATGTTTTCTGTGCTGGCACAGTTTCTCCTTGCCAGACAGAGTGGAAAAGCTTTTTGCTAAGATGTAGACGAGAAGAGAGGCTAAAGACGAAGGTACGGTGCTCTGCAGAGGTAAGCACCGCTCCCGGACCTCTTTCGGCAGAAGGCGCACACCGCAGAACACTGTGAGCGGCAGAATCGTCTTTGCGCGATGAAGCAGCTTCTTCGTCTCCGGGAGCCGGAGAGAGCGGCAGCTTCGCAAAGGTGATGAAACAAGCTGTACAACACTGCGATTGTGTGCGCAGCTTGCCGACTGAGAGAAAGCAGTACCTGACCACTCTCCTGCCTTTTCTATTCACATGAACATTCGATTGCAAGCTGTTTTGGACAACTTTCTTTCTCTTCTTGCAAAACACTCGGCAGACCTCCGTGCAGCTTCTAGAACACGATGGGAGATGTTTTCTGTGCTGGCAGAGTTTCTCCTTGCCAGACAGAGTGGAAAAGCTTTTTGCTGAGATGTAGACGAGAAGAGAGGCTAAAGACGAAGGTACGGTGCTCTGCAGAGCTAAGCACAGCTCCCGGACCTCTTTCGGCAGAAGACGCACACCGCAGAGCACTGTGAGCGGCAGAATCGTCTTTGCGCGAAGAAGCAGCTTCTTCGTCTCCGGGAGCCGGAGAGAGCGGCAACTTCGCAAAGGTGATGAAACAAGCTGTACAACACTGCGATTGTGTGCGCACCTTGCCAACTGAGAGAAAACAGTACCTGACCACTCTTCTGCCTTTTCTATTCACATGAACATTCGATTGCAAGCTGTTTTGGACAACTTTCTTTCTCTTCTTGCAAAACACTCGGCAGACCTCCGTGCAGCCTCTAGAACACGATGGGAGATGTTTTCTGTGCTGGCCAAGTTTCTCCTTGCCAGACAGAGTGGAAAAGCATTTTGCTAAGATGTAAACGAGAAGAGAGGCTAAAGACGAAGGTACGGTGCTCTGCAGAGCGAAGCACCGCTCCCGGACCTCTTTCGGCAGAAGGCGCACACCGCAGAGCACTGTGAGCGGGAGAATCGTCTTTGCGCGAAGAAGCAGCTTCTTCGTCTCCGGGAGCCGGAGAGAGCGGCAGCTTCGCAAAGGTGATGAAACAAGCTGTACAACACTGCGATTGTGTGCGCAGCTTGCCAACTGAGAGAAAACAGTACCTGACCACTCTCCTGCCTTTTCTATTCACATGAATATTCGATTGCAAGTTGTTTTGGACAACTTTCTTTCTCTTCTTGCAAAACACTCGGCAGACCTCCGTGCAGCCTCTAGAACCGATGGGAGTTGTTTTTTGTGTTGGCACAGTTTCTCCTTGCCAGACAGAGTGGAAAAGCTTTTTGCTGAGATGTAGACGAGAAGAGAGGCTAAAGACGAAGGTACGGTGCTCTGCAGAGCTTAGCACCGCTCCCGGACCTCTTTCGGCAGAAGGCGCACACCGGAGAGCACTGTGAGCGGCAGAATCGTCTTTGCGCGAAGAAGCAGCTTCTTCGTCTCCCCGAGCCACAGAGAGCGGCAACTTCGCAAAGGTGATGAAACAAGCTGTACAACACTGCGATTGTGTGCGCAGCTTGCCGACTGAGAGAAAACAGTACCTGACCACTCTCCTGCCTTTTCTATTCACATGAATATTCGATTGCAAGCTGTTTTGGACAACTTTCTTTCTCTTCTTGCAAAACACGCTGCAGACCTCCGTGCAGCCTCTAGAACACGATGGGAGATGTTTTTTGTGCTGGCACAGTTTCTCCTTGCCAGACAGAGTGGAAAAGCTTTTTGCTAAGATGTAGACGAGAAGAGAGGCTAAATACGAAGGTACGGTGCTCTGCAGAGCTAAGCACCTCGCCCGGACCTCTTTCGGCAGAAGGCGCACACCGCAGAGCACTGTGAGCGGCAGAATCGTCTTTGCGCGAGGAAGCAGCTTCTTCGTCTCCGGGAGCCGGAGAGAGCGGCAACTTCGCAAAGGTGATGAAACAAGCTGTACAACACTGCGATTGTGTGCGCAGCTTGCCGACTGAGAGAAAACAGTACCTGACCACTCTCCTGCCTTTTCTATTCACATGAACATTCGATTGCAAGCTGTTTTGGACAACTTTCTTTCTCTTCTTGCAAAACACTCGGCAGACCTCCGTGCAGCCTCTAGAACACGATGGGAGATGTTTTTTGTGCTGGCACAGTTTCTCCTTGCCACACAGAGTGGAAAAGCTTTTTGCAAAGATGTAGACGAGAAGAGAGGCTAAAGACGAAGGTACGGTGCTCTGCAGAGCTTAGCACCGCTGCCGGACCTCTTTCGGCAGAAGGCGCACACCGCAGAGCACTGTGAGCGGCAGAATCGTCTTTGCGCGAAGAAGCAGCTTCTTCGTCTCCGGGAGCCGGAGAGAGCGGCAGCTTCGCAAAGGTGATGAAACAAGCTGTACAACACTGCGATTGTGTGCGCAGCTTGCCAAGTGAGAGAAAACAGTACCTGACCACTCTCCTGCCTTTTCTATTCACATGAGCATTCGATTGCAAGCTGTTTTGGACAACTTTCTTTCTCTTCTTGCAAAACACTCTGCAGACCTCCGTGCAGCTTCTAGAACACGATGGGAGATGTTTTCTGTGCTGGCACAGTTTCTCCTAGCCAGACAGAGTGGAAAAGCTTTTTGCTAAGATGTAGACGAGAAGAGAGGCTAAAGACGAAGGTACGGTGCTCTGCAGAGCTTAGCACCGCTCCCGGGCCTCTTTCGGCACAAGGCGCACACCGCAGAGCACTGTGAGCGGCAGAATCGTCTTTGCGCGAAGAGGCAGCTTCTTCGTCTCCGGGAGCCGGAGAGAGCGGCAACTTCGCAAAGGTGATGAAACAAGATGTACAACACTGCGATTGTGTGCGCAGCTTGCCGACTGAGAGAAAACAGTACCTGACCACTCTCCTGCCTTTTCTATTCACATGAACATTCGATTGCAAGCTGTTTTGGACAACTTTCTTTCTCTTCTTGCAAAACACTCGGCAGACCTCCGTGCAGCTTCTAGAACACGATGGGAGATGTTTTCTGTGCTGGCACAGTTTCTCCTTGCCAGACAGAGTGGAAAAGCTTTTTGCTAAGATGTAGACGAGAAGAGAGGCTAAAGACGAAGGTACGGTGCTCTGCAGAGCTATGCACCGCTCCCGGACCTCTTTCGGCAGAAGGCGCACACCGCAGAGCACTGTGAGCGGCAGAATCGTCTTTGCGCGAAGAAGCAGCTTCTTCGTCTCCGGGAGCCGGAGAGAGCGGTAGCTTCGCAAAGGTGATGAAACAAGCTGTACAACACTGCGATTGTGTGCGCAGCTTGCCGACTGAGAGAAAACAGTACCTGACCACTCTCCTGCCTTTTCTATTCACATGAATATTCGATTGCAGGCTGTTTTGGACAACTTTCTTTCTCTTCTTGCAAAACACTCGGCAGACCTCCGTGCAGCCTCTAGAACACGATGGGAGATGTTTTTTGTGCTGGCACAGTTTCTCCTTGCCAGACAGAGTGGAAAAGCTTTTTGCTAAGATGTAGACGAGAAGAGAGGCTAAAGACGAAGGTACGGTGCTCTGCAGAGCTAAGCACCTCTCCCGGACCTCTTTCGGCAGAAGGCGCACACCGCAGAGCACTGTGAGCGGCAGAATCGTCTTTGCGCGTGGAAGCAGCTTCTTCGTCTCCGGGAGACGGAGAGAGCGGCAACTTCGCAAAGGTGATGAAACAAGCTGTACAACACTGCGATTGTGTGCGCAGCTTGCCGACTGAGAGAAAACAGTACCTGACCACTCTCCTGCCTTTTCGATTCACATGAACATTCGATTGCAAGCTGTTTTGGACAACTTTCTTTCTCTTCTTGCAAAACACTCGGCAGACCTCCGTGCAGCCTCTAGAACACGATGGGAGATGTTTTTTGTGCTGGCACAGTTTCTCCTTGCCAGACAGAGTGGAAAAGCTTTTTGCTAAGATGTAGACGAGAAGAGAGGCTAAAGACGAAGGTACGGTGCTCTGCAGAGCTTAGCACCGCTGCCGGACCTCTTTCGGCAGAAGGCGCACACCGCAGAGCACTGTGAGCGGCAGAATCGTCTTTGCGCGAAGAAGCAGCTTCTTCGTCTCCGGGAGCCGGAGAGAGCGGCAGCTTCGCAAAGGTGATGAAACAAGCTGTACAACACTGCGATTGTGTGCGCAGCTTGCTGACTGAGAGAAAACAGTACCTGACCACTCTCCTGCCTTTTCTATTCACATGAACATTCGATTGCAAGCTGTTTTGGACAACTTTCTTTCTCTTCTTGCAAAACACTCGGCAGACCTCCGTGCAGCCTCTAGAACACGATGGGAGATGTTTTTTGTGCTGGCACAGTTTCTCCTTGCCAGACAGAGTGGAAAAGCTTTTTGCTAAGATGTAGACGAGAAGAGAGGCTAAAGACGAAGGCACGGTGCTCTGCAGAGCTAAGCACCGCTGCCGGACCTCTTTCAGCAGAAGGCGCGCACCGCAGAGCACTGTGAGCGGCAGAATCGTCTTTGCGCGAAGAAGCAGCTTCTTCGTCTCCGGGAGCCGGAGAGAGCGGCAGCTTCGCAAAGGTGATGAAACAAGCTGTACAACACTGCGATTGTGTGCGCAGCTTGCCGACTGAGAGAAAACAGTACCTGACCACTCTCCTGCCTTTTCTATTCACATGAACATTCGATTGCAAGCTGTTTTGGACAACTTTCTTTCTCTTCTTGCAAAACACTCGGCAGACCTCCGTGCAGCCTCTAGAACACGATGGGAGATGTTTTTTGTGCTGGCACAGTTTCTCCTTGCCAGACAGAGTGGAAAAGCTTTTTGCTAAGATGTAGACGAGAAGAGAGGCTAAATACGAAGGTACGGTGCTCTGCAGAGCTAAGCACCGCTGCCGGACCTCTTTCGGCAGAAGGCGCACACCGCAGAGCACTGTGAGCGGCAGAATCGTCTTTGCGCGAAGAAGCAGCATCTTCATCTCAGGGAGCTGGAGAGAGCGGCAGCTCCGCAAAGGTGATGAAACAAGCTGTACAACACTGCGATTGTGTGCGCAGCTTGCCGACTGAGAGAAAACAGTACCTGACCACTCTCCTGCCTTTTCTATTCACATGAACATTCGATTGCAAGCTGTTTTGGACAACTTTCTTTCTCTTCTTGCAAAACACTCGGCAGACCTCCGTGCAGCTTCTAGAACACGATGGGAGATGTTTTCTGTGCTGGCAAAGTTTCTCCTTTCCAGACAGAGTGGAAAAGCTTTTTGCTAAGATGTAGACGAGAAGAGAGGCTAAAGACGAAGGTACGGTGCTCTGCAGAGCTTAGCACCGCTCCCGGAACTCTTTCGGAAGAAGGCGCACACCGCAGAGCACTGTGAGCGGCAGAATCGTCTTTGCGCGAAGAAGCAGCTTCTTCGTCTCCGGAAGCCGGAGAGAGCGGCAACTTCGCAAAGGTCATGAAACAAGCTGTACAACACTGCGATTGTGTGCGCAGCTTGCCAACTGAGGGAAAACAGTACCTGACCACTCTCCTGCCTTTTCTATTCACATGAACATTCGATTGCAAGCTGTTTTGGACAACTTTCTTTCTCTTCTTGCAAAACACTCGGCAGACCTCCGTGCAGCTTATAGAACACGATGGGAGATGTTTTCTGTGCTGGCACAGTTTCTCCTTGCCAGACAGAGTGGAAAAGCTTTTTGCTAAGATGTAGACGAGAAGAGAGGCTAAAGACGAAGGTACGGTGCTCTGCAGAACTTAGCACCGCTCCCGGACCTCTTTCGGCAGAAGGCGCACACCGCAGAGCACTGTGAGCGGCAGAATCGTCTTTGCGCGAAGAAGCAGCTTCTTCGTCTCCGGGAGCCGGCGAGAGCGGCAACTTCGCAAAGGTGATGAAACAAGCTGTACAACACTGCGATTGTGTGCGCAGCTTGCCGACTGAGAGAAAACAGTACCTGACCACTCTCCTGCCTTTTCTATTCACATGAACATTCGATTGCAAGCTGTTTTGGACA
Source organism: Melozone crissalis (assembly GCF_028551555.1). NCBI lineage: Eukaryota > Metazoa > Chordata > Aves > Passeriformes > Passerellidae > Melozone > Melozone crissalis. The sequence continues at coordinate 40,150 of NW_026535843.1, read as the reverse complement.
ACTTTCTTTCTCTTCTTGCAAAACACTCGGCAGACCTCCGTGCAGTCTCTAGAACACGATGGGAGATGTTTTCTGTGCTGGCACAGTTTCTCCTTGCCAGACAGAGTGGAAAAGCTTTTTGCTAAGATGGAGTCGAGAAGAGAGGCTAAAGACGAAGGTACGGTGCTCTGCAGAGCTAAGCACCGCTCCCGGATCTCTTTCGGCAGAAGGCGCACACCGCAGAGCACTGTGAGCGGCAGAATCGTCTTTGCGCGAACAAGCAGCTTCTTCGTCTCCGGGAGCCGGAGAGAGCGGCAACTTCGCAAAGGTGATGAAACAAGCTGTACAACACTGCGATTGTGTGCGCAGCTTGCCAACTGAGAGAAAACAGTACGTGACCACTCTCCTGCCTTTTCTATTCACATGAACATTCAATTGCAAGCTGTTTTGGACAACTTTCTTTCTCTTCTTGCAAAACACTCGGCAGACCTCCGTGCAGCCTCTAGAACACGATGGGAGATGTTTTCTGTGCTGGCACAGTTTCTCCTTGCCAGACAGAGTGGAAAAGCTTTTTGCTAAGATGTAGACGAGAAGAGAGGCTAAAGACGAAGGTAAGGTGCTCTGCAGAGCTAAGCACCGCTCCCTGGTGTCTTTCGGCAGAAGGCGCACACCGCAGAGCACTGTGAGCGGCAGAATCGTCTTTGCGCGAAGAAGCAGCTTCCTTGCCTCCGGGAGCCGGAGAGAGCGGCAACTTGGCAAAGGTGATGAAACAAGCTGTACAACACTGCGATTGTGTGCGCAGCTTGCCAAGTGAGAGAAAACAGTACCTGACCACTCTCCTGCCTTTTCTATTCACATGAACATTCGATTGCAAGCTGTTTTGGACAACTTTCTTTCTCTTCTTGCAAAACACTCGGCAGACCTCCGTGCAGCCTCTAGAACACGATGGGAGATGTTTTTTGTGCTGGCACAGTTTCTCCTAGCCAGACAGAGTGGAAAAGCTTTTTGCTAAGATGTAGACGAGAAGAGAGGCTAAAGACGAAGGTACGGTGCTCTGCAGAGCTAAGCACCGCTCCCGGACCTCTTTCGGCAGAAGGCGCACACCGCAGAGCACTGTGAGCGGCAGAATCGTCTTTGCGCGAAGAAGCAGCTTCTTCGTCTCCGGGAGCCGGAGAGAGCGGCAACTTCGCAAAGGTGATGAAACAAGCTGTACAACACTGCGATTGTATGCGCAGCTTGCCAACTGAGAGAAAACAGTACCTGACCACTCTCCTGCCTTTTCTATTCACATGAACATTCGATTGCAAGCTGTTTTGGACAACTTTCTTTCTCTTCTTGCAAAACACTCGGCAGACCTCCGTGCAGTCTCTAGAACACGATGGGAGATGTTTTCTGTGCTGGAACAGTTTCTCCTTGCCAGACAGAGTGGAAAAGCTTTTTGCTAAGATGTAGACGAGAAGAGAGGCTAAAGACGAAGGTACGGTGCTCTGCAGAGCTAAGCACCGCTCCCGGATCTCTTTCGGCAGAAGGCGCACACCGCAGAGCACTGTGAGCGGCAGAATCGTCTTTGCGCGAAGAAGCAGCTTCTTCGTCTCCGGGAGCCGGAGAGAGCGGCAGCTTCGCCAAGGTGATGAAACAAGCTGTACAACAGTGCGATTGTGTGCGCAGCTTGCCAACTGAGAGAAAACAGTACCTGACCACTCTCCTGCCTTTTCTATTCACATGAACATTCGATTGCAAGCTGTTTTGGACAACTTTCTTTCTCTTCTTGCAAAACACTCGGCAGACCTCCGTGCAGCCTCTAGAACACGATGGGAGATGTTTTTTGTGCTGGCACAGTTTCTCCTAGCCAGACAGAGTGGAAAAGCTTTTTGCTAAGATGTAGACGAGAAGAGAGGCTAAAGACGAAGGTACGGTGCTCTGCAGAGCTAAGCACCGCTCCCTGGCCTCTTTCGGCAGAAGGCGCACACCGCAGAGCACTGTGAGCGGCAGAATTGTCTTTGCGCGAAGAAGCAGCTTCTTCGTCTCCGGGAGCCGGAGAGAGCGGCAACTTCGCAAAGGTGATGAAACAAGCTGTACAACACTGCGATTGTGTGCGCAGCTTGCCAACTGAGAGAAAACAGTACCTGACCACTCTCCTGCCTTTTCTATTCACATGAACATTCGATTGCAAGCTGTTTTGGACAACTTTCTTTCTCTTCTTGCAAAACACTCGGCAGACCGCCGTGCAGTCTCTAGAACACGATGGGAGATGTTTTCTGTGGTGGAACAGTTTCTCCTTGCCAGACAGAGTGGAAAAGCTTTTTGCTAAGATGTAGACGAGAAGAGAGGCTAAAGACGAAGGTACGGTGCTCTGCAGAGCTAAGCACCGCTCCCGGATCTCTTTCGGCAGAAGGCGCACACCGCAGAGCACTGTGAGCGGCAGAATCGTCTTTGCGCGAAGAAGCAGCTTCTTCGTCTCCGGCAGCAGGAGAGAGCGGCAAATTCGCAAAGGTGATGAAACAAGCTGTACAAGACTGCGATTGTGTGCGCAGCTTGCCAACTGAGAGAAAACAGTACCTGACCACTCTCCTGCCTTTTCTATTCACATGAACATTCGATTGCAAGCTGTTTTGGACAACTTTCTTTCTCTTCTTGCAAAACACTCGGCAGACCTCCGTGCAGGCTCTAGAACACGATGGGAGATGTTTTCTGTGCTGGCACAGTTTCTCCTTGCCAGACAGAGTGGAAAAGCTTTTTGCTAAGATGTAGACGAGAAGAGAGGCTAAAGACGAACGTACAGTGCTCTGCAGAGCTAAGCACCGCTCCCTGGCCTCTTTCGGCAGAAGGCGCACACCGCAGAGCACTGTGAGCGGCAGAATCGTCTTTGCTTGAAGAAGCAGCTTCTTCGTCTCCCGGAGCCGGAGAGAGCGGCAACTTCGCAAAGGTGATGAAACAAGCTGTACAACACTGCGATTGTGTGCGCAGCTTGCCAACTGAGAGAAAACAGTACCTGACCACTCTCCTGCCTTTTCTATTCACATGAACATTCGATTGCAAGCTGTTTTGGACAACTTTCTTTCTCTTCTTGCAAAACAGTCGGCAGACCTCCGTGCAGCCTCTAGAACACGATGGGAGATGTTTTCTGTGCTGGCAAAGTTTCTCCTTTCCAGACAGAGTGGAAAAGCTTTTTGCTAAGATGTAGACGAGAAGAGAGGCTAAAGACGAAGGTACGGTGCTCTGCAGAGCTAAGCACCGCTCCCGGGCCTCTTTCGGCAGAAGGCGCACACCGCAGAGAACTGTGAGCGGAAGAATCGTCTTTGCGCGAAGAAGCAGCTTCCTTGTCTCCGGGAGCCGGAGAGAGCGGCAACTTGGCAAAGGTGATGAAATAAGCTGTACAACACTGCGATTGTGTGCGCAGCTTGCCAACTGAGAGAAAACAGTACCTGACCACTCTCCTGCCTTTTCTATTCACATGAACATTCGATTGCAAGCTGTTTTGGACAACTTTCTTTCTCTTCTTGCAAAACACTCGGCAGACCTCCGTGCAGCCTCTAGAACACGATGGGAGATGTTTTTTGTGCTGGCACAGTTTCTCCTAGCCAGACAGAGTGGAAAAGCTTTTTGCTAAGATGTAGACGAGAAGAGAGGCTAAAGACGAAGGTACGGTGCTCTGCAGAGCTAAGCACCGCTCCCGGACCTCTTTCGGCAGAAGGCGCACACCGCAGAGCACTGTGAGCGGCAGAATCGTCTTTGCGCGAAGAAGCAGCTTCTTCGTCTCCGGGAGCCGGAGAGAGCGGCAACTTCGCAAAGGTGATGAAACAAGCTGTACAAGACTGCGATTGTGTGCGCAGCTTGCCAACTGAGAGAAAACAGTACCTGACCACTCTCCTGCCTTTTCTATTCACATGAACATTCGATTGCAAGCTGTTTTGGACAACTTTTTTCTCTTCTTGCAAAACACTCGGCAGACCTCCGTGCAGTCTCTAGAACACGATGGGAGATGTTTTCTGTGGTGGAACAGTTTCTCCTTGCCAGACAGAGTGGAAAAGCTTTTTGCTAAGATGTAGACGAGAAGAGAGGCTAAAGACGAAGGTACGGTGCTCTGCAGAGCTAAGCACCGCTCCCGGATCTCTTTCGGCAGAAGCCGCACACCGCAGAGCACTGTGAGCGGCAGAATCGTCTTTGCGCGAACAAGCAGCTTCTTCGTCTCCGGGAGCCGGAGAGAGCGGCAGCTTCGCAAAGGTGATGAAACAAGCTGTACAACACTGCGATTGTGTGCGCAGCTTGCCAACTGAGAGAAAACAGTACCTGACCACTCTCCTGCCTTTTCTATTCACATGAACATTCGATTGCAAGCTGTTTTGGACAACTTTCTTTCTCTTCTTGCAAAACACTCGGCAGACCTGTGTGCAGCCTCTAGAACACGATGGGAGATGTTTTCTGTGCTGGCACAGTTTCTTCTTGCCAGACAGAGTGGAAAAGCTTTTTGCTAATATGCAGACGAGAAGAGAGGCTAAAGACGAACGTACGGTTCTCTGCAGAGCTAAGCACCGCTCCCGGGCCTCTTTCGGCAGAAGGCGCACACCGCAGAGCACTGTGAGCGGCAGAATCGTCTTTGCGCGAAGAAGCAGCTTCTTCGCCTCCGGGAGCCGGAGAGAGCGGCAACTTCGCAAAGGTGATGAAACAAGCTGTACAACACTGCGATTGTGTGCGCAGCTTGCCAACTGAGAGAAAACAGTACCTGACCACTCTCCTGCCTTTTCTATTCACATGAACATTCGATTGCAAGCGGTTTTGAACAACTTTCTTTCTCTTCTTGCAAAACACTCGGCAGACCTCCGTGCAGCCTCTAGAACACGATGGGAGATGTTTTTTGTGCTGGCACAGTTTTTCCTTGCCAGACATAGTGGAAAAGCTTTTTGCTAAGATGTAGACGAGAAGAGAGGCTAAAGACGAAGGTACGGTGCTCTGCAGAGCTAAGCACCGCTCCCGGATCTCTTTCGGCAGAAGCCGCACACCGCAGAGCACTGTGAGCGGCAGAATCGTCTTTGCGCGAAGAAGCAGCTTCTTCGTCTCTGGGAGCCGGACAGAGCGGCAACTTCGCAAAGGTGATGAAACAAGCTGTATAACACTGCGATTGTGTGCGCAGCTTGCCACCTGAGAGAAAACAGTACCTGACCACTCTCCTGCCTTTTCTAATCACATGAACATTCGATTGCAAGCTGTTTTGGACAACTTTCGTTCTCTTCTTGCAAAACACTCGGCAGACCTCCGTGCAGTCTCTAGAACACGATGGGAGATGTTTTCTGTGCTGGAACAGTTTCTCCTTGCCAGACAGAGTGGAAAAGCTTTTTGCTAAGATGTAGACGAGAAGAGAGGCTAAAGACGAAGGTACGGTGCTCTGCAGAGCTAAGCACCGCTCCCGGATCTCTTTCGGCAGAAGGCGCACACCGCAGAGCACTGTGAGCGGCAGAATCGTCTTTGCGCGAAGAAGCAGCTTCTTTGTCTCCGGGAGCCGGAGAGAGCGGCAACTTCGCAAAGGTGATGAAACAAGCTGTACAACACTGCGATTGTGTGCGCAGCTTGCCAACTGAGAGAAAACAGTACCTGACCACTCTCCTGCCTTTTCTATTCACATGAACATTCGATTGCAAGCTGTTTTGGACAACTTTCTTTCTCTTCTTGCAAAACACTCGGCAGACCTCGGTGCAGCCTCAACAACACGATGGGAGATGTTTTCTGTGCTGGCACAGTTTCTCCTTGCCAGACAGAGTGGAAAAGCTTTTTGCTAAGATGTAGACGAGAAGAGAGGCTAAAGACGACGGCACGGTGCTCCGCAGAGCTAAGCACCGCTCCCGGACCTCTTTCGGCAGAAGGCGCACACCGCAGAGCACTGTGAGCGGCAGAATCGTCTTTGCGCGAACAAGCAGCTTCTTCGTCTCCGGGAGCCGGAGAGAGCGGCAACTTCGCAAAGGTGATGAAAAAAGCTGTACAACACTGCGATTGTGTGCGCAGCTTGCCAACTGAGAGAAAACAGTTCCTGACCACTCTCCTGCCTTTTCTATTCACATGAACATTCGATTGCAAGCTGTTTTGGACAACTTTCTTTCTCTTCTTGCAAAACACTCGGTAGACCTCCGTGCAGTCTCTAGAACACGATGGGAGATGTTTTCTGTGCTGGCACAGTTTCTCCTTGCCAGACAGAGTGGAAAAGCTTTTTGCTAAGATGTAGACGAGAAGAGAGGCTAAAGACGAAGGTACGGTGCAGTGCAGAGCTAAGCACCGCTCCCGGATCTCTTTCAGCAGAAGGCGCACACCGCAGAGCACTGTGAGCGGCAGAATCGTCTTTGCGCGAAGAAGCAGCTTCTTCGTCTCCGGGAGCCGGAGAGAGCGGCAACTTCGCAAAGGTGATGAAACAAGCTGTACAAGACTGCGATTGTGTGCGCAGCTTGGCAACTGAGAGAAAACAGTACCTGACCACTCTCCTGCCTTTTCTATTCACATGAACATTCGATTGCAAGCTGTTTTGGACAACTTTCTTTCTCTTCTTGCAAAACACTCGGCAGACCTCCGTGCAGCCTCTAGAACACGATGGGAGATGTTTTCTGTGCTGGCAAAGTTTCTCCTTGCCAGACAGAGTGGAAAAGCTTTTTGCTAAGATGTAGACGAGAAGAGAGGCTAAAGACGAAGGTACGGTGCTCTGCAGAGCTAAGCACCGCTCCCGGGCCTCTTTCGGCAGAAGGCGCACACCGCAGAGAACTGTGAGCGGCAGAATCGTCTTTGCGCGAAGAAGCAGCTTCCTTGTCTCCGGGAGCCGGAGAGAGCGGCAACTTCGCAAAGGTGATGAAACAAGCTGTACAACCCTGCGATTGTGTGCGCAGCTTGCCAAGTGAGAGAAAACAGTACCTGACCACTCTCCTGCCTTTTCTATTCACATGAACATTCGATTGCAAGCTGTTTTGGACAACTTTCTTTCTCTTCTTGCAAAACACTCGGCAGACCTCCGTGCAGCCTCTAGAACACGATGGGAGATGTTTTTTGTGCTGGCACAGTTTTTCCTTGCCAGACATAGTGGAAAAGCTTTTTGCTAAGATGTAGACGAGAAGAGAGGCTAAAGACGAAGGTACGGTGCTCTGCAGAGCTAAGCACCGCTCCCGGATCTCTTTCGGCAGAAGCCGCACACCGCAGAGCACTGTGAGCGGCAGAATCGTCTTTGCGCGAAGAAGCAGCTTCTTCGTCTCTGGGAGCCGGACAGAGCGGCAACTTCGCAAAGGTGATGAAACAAGCTGTATAACACTGCGATTGTGTGCGCAGCTTGCCACCTGAGAGAAAACAGTACCTGACCACTCTCCTGCCTTTTCTAATCACATGAACATTCGATTGCAAGCTGTTTTGGACAACTTTCGTTCTCTTCTTGCAAAACACTCGGCAGACCTCCGTGCAGTCTCTAGAACACGATGGGAGATGTTTTCTGTGCTGGAACAGTTTCTCCTTGCCAGACAGAGTGGAAAAGCTTTTTGCTAAGATGTAGACGAGAAGAGAGGCTAAAGACGAAGGTACGGTGCTCTGCAGAGCTAAGCACCGCTCCCGGATCTCTTTCGGCAGAAGGCGCACACCGCAGAGCACTGTGAGCGGCAGAATCGTCTTTGCGCGAAGAAGCAGCTTCTTTGTCTCCGGGAGCCGGAGAGAGCGGCAACTTCGCAAAGGTGATGAAACAAGCTGTACAACACTGCGATTGTGTGCGCAGCTTGCCAACTGAGAGAAAACAGTACCTGACCACTCTCCTGCCTTTTCTATTCACATGAACATTCGATTGCAAGCTGTTTTGGACAACTTTCTTTCTCTTCTTGCAAAACACTCGGCAGACCTCGGTGCAGCCTCAACAACACGATGGGAGATGTTTTCTGTGCTGGCACAGTTTCTCCTTGCCAGACAGAGTGGAAAAGCTTTTTGCTAAGATGTAGACGAGAAGAGAGGCTAAAGACGACGGCACGGTGCTCCGCAGAGCTAAGCACCGCTCCCGGACCTCTTTCGGCAGAAGGCGCACACCGCAGAGCACTGTGAGCGGCAGAATCGTCTTTGCGCGAACAAGCAGCTTCTTCGTCTCCGGGAGCCGGAGAGAGCGGCAACTTCGCAAAGGTGATGAAAAAAGCTGTACAACACTGCGATTGTGTGCGCAGCTTGCCAACTGAGAGAAAACAGTTCCTGACCACTCTCCTGCCTTTTCTATTCACATGAACATTCGATTGCAAGCTGTTTTGGACAACTTTCTTTCTCTTCTTGCAAAACACTCGGTAGACCTCCGTGCAGTCTCTAGAACACGATGGGAGATGTTTTCTGTGCTGGCACAGTTTCTCCTTGCCAGACAGAGTGGAAAAGCTTTTTGCTAAGATGTAGACGAGAAGAGAGGCTAAAGACGAAGGTACGGTGCAGTGCAGAGCTAAGCACCGCTCCCGGATCTCTTTCAGCAGAAGGCGCACACCGCAGAGCACTGTGAGCGGCAGAATCGTCTTTGCGCGAAGAAGCAGCTTCTTCGTCTCCGGGAGCCGGAGAGAGCGGCAACTTCGCAAAGGTGATGAAACAAGCTGTACAAGACTGCGATTGTGTGCGCAGCTTGGCAACTGAGAGAAAACAGTACCTGACCACTCTCCTGCCTTTTCTATTCACATGAACATTCGATTGCAAGCTGTTTTGGACAACTTTCTTTCTCTTCTTGCAAAACACTCGGCAGACCTCCGTGCAGCCTCTAGAACACGATGGGAGATGTTTTCTGTGCTGGCAAAGTTTCTCCTTGCCAGACAGAGTGGAAAAGCTTTTTGCTAAGATGTAGACGAGAAGAGAGGCTAAAGACGAAGGTACGGTGCTCTGCAGAGCTAAGCACCGCTCCCGGGCCTCTTTCGGCAGAAGGCGCACACCGCAGAGAACTGTGAGCGGCAGAATCGTCTTTGCGCGAAGAAGCAGCTTCCTTGTCTCCGGGAGCCGGAGAGAGCGGCAACTTCGCAAAGGTGATGAAACAAGCTGTACAACCCTGCGATTGTGTGCGCAGCTTGCCAAGTGAGAGAAAACAGTACCTGACCACTCTCCTGCCTTTTCTATTCACATGAACATTCGATTGCAAGCTGTTTTGGACAACTTTCTTTCTCTTCTTGCAAAACACTCGGCAGACCTCCGTGCAGCCTCTAGAACACGATGGGAGATGTTTTTTGTGCTGGCACAGTTTCTCCTAGCCAGACAGAGTGGAAAAGCTTTTTGCTAAGATGTAGACGAGAAGAGAGGCTAAAGACGAAGGTAAGGTGCTCTGCAGAGCTAAGCACCGCTCCCGGACCTCTTTCGGCAGAAGGCGCACACCGCAGAGCACTGTGAGCGGCAGAATCGTCTTTGCGCGAAGAAGCAGCTTCTTCATCTCCGGGAGCCGGAGAGAGCGGCAACTTCGCAAAGGTGATGAAACAAGCTGTACAAGACTGCGATTGTGTGCGCAGCTTGCCAACTGAGAGAAAACAGTACCTGACCACTCTCCTGCCTTTTCTATTCACATGAACATTCGATTGCAAGCTGTTTTGGACAACTTTCTTTCTCTTCTTGCAAAACACTCGGCAGACCTCCGTGCAGTCTCTAGAACACGATGGGAGATGTTTTCTGTGGTGGAACAGTTTCTCCTTGCCAGACAGAGTGGAAAAGATTTTTGCTAAGATGTAGACGAGAAGAGAGGCTAAAGACGAAGGTACGGTGCTCTGCAGAGCTAAGCACCGCTCCCGGATCTCTTTCAGCAAAAGGCGCACACCGCAGAGCACTGTGAGCGGCAGAATCGTCTTTGCGCGAAGAAGCAGCTTCTTCGTCTCCGGGAGCCGGAGAGAGCGGCAACTTCGCAAAGGTGATGAAACAAGCTGTACAACACTGCGATTGTGTGCGCAGCTTGCCAACTGAGAGAAAACAGTACCTGACCACTCTCCTGCCTTTTCTATTCACATGAACATTCGATTGCAAGCTGTTTTGGACAACTTTCTTTCTCTTCTTGCAAAACACTCGGCAGACCTCCGTGCAGCCTCTAGAACACGATGGGAGATGTTTTCTGTGCTGGCACAGTTTCTCCTTGCCAGACAGAGTGGAAAAGCTTTTTGCTAAGATGTAGACGAGAAGAGAGGCTAAAGACGAAGGTACGGTGCTCTGCAGAGCTAAGCACCGCTCCCGGGCCTCTTTCGGCAGAAGGCGCACACCGCAGAGAACTGTGAGCGGCAGAATCGTCTTTGCGCGAAGAAGCAGCTTCCTTGTCTCCGGGAGCCGGAGAGAGCGGCAGCTTCGCAAAGGTGATGAAACAAGCTGTACAACACTGCGATTGTGTGCGCAGCTTGCCAAGTGAGAGAAAACAGTACCTGACCACTCTCCTGCCTTTTCTATTCACATGAACATTCGATTGCAAGCTGTTTTGGACAACTTTCTTTCTCTTCTTGCAAAACACTCGGCAGACCTCCGTGCAGCCTCTAGAACACGATGGGAGATGTTTTTTGTGCTGGCACAGTTTCTCCTTTCCAGACAGAGTGGAAAAGCTTTTTGCTAAGATGTAGACGAGAAGAGAGGCTAAAGACGAAGGTAAGGTGCTCTGCAGAGCTAAGCACCGCTCCCGGACCTCTTTCGGCAGAAGGCGCACACCGCAGAGCACTGTGAGCGGCAGAATCGTCTTTGCGCGAAGAAGCAGCTTCTTCGTCTCCGGGAGCCGGAGAGAGCGGCAACTTCGCAAAGGTGATGAAACAAGCTGTACAAGACTGCGATTGTGTGCGCAGCTTGCCAACTGAGAGAAAACAGTACCTGACCACTCTCCTGCCTTTTCTATTCACATGAACATTCGATTGCAAGCTGTTTTGGACAACTTTCTTTCTCTTCTTGCAAAACACTCGGCAGACCTCCGTGCAGTCTCTAGAACACGATGGGAGATGTTTTCTGTGGTGGAACAGTTTCTCCTTGCCAGACAGAGTGGAAAAGATTTTTGCTAAGATGTAGGCAAGAAGAGAGGCTAAAGACGAAGGTACGGTGCTCTGCAGAGCTAAGCACCGCTCCCGGATCTCTTTCGGCAGAAGCCGCACACCGCAGAGCACTGTGAGCGGCAGAATCGTCTTTGCGCGAAGAAGCAGCTTCTTCGTCTCCGGGAGCCGGAGAGAGCGGCAGCTTCGCAAAGGTGATGAAACAAGCTGTACAACACTGCGATTGTGTGCGCAGCTTGCCAACTGAGAGAAAACAGTACCTGACCACTCTCCTGCCTTTTCTATTCACATGAAAATTCGATTGCAAGCTGTTTTGGACAACTTTCTTTCTCTTCTTGCAAAACACTCGGCAGACCTTTGTGCAGCCTCTAGAACACGATGGGAGATGTTTTCTGTGCTGGCACAGTTTCTTCTTGCCAGACAGAGTGGAAAAGCTTTTTCCTAATATGCAGACGAGAAGAGTGGCTAAAGACGAACGTACGGTTCTCTGCAGAGCTAAGCACCGCTCCCGGGCCTCTTTCGGCAGAAGGCGCACACCGCAGAGCACTGTGAGCGGCAGAATCGTCTTTGCGCGAAGAAGCAGCTTCTTCGCCTCCGGGAGCCGGAGAGAGCGGCAACTTCGCAAAGGTGATGAAACAAGCTGTACAACACTGCGATTGTGTGCGCAGCTTGCCAACTGAGAGAAAACAGTACCTGACCACTCTCCTGCCTTTTCTATTCACATGAAAATTCGATTGCAAGCGGTTTTGAACAACTTTCTTTCTCTTCTTGCAAAACACTCGGCAGACCTCCGTGCAGCCTCTAGAACACGATGGGAGATGTTTTTTGTGCTGGCACAGTTTTTCCTTGCCAGACATAGTGGAAAAGCTTTTTGCTAAGATGTAGACGAGAAGAGAGGCTAAAGACGAAGGTACGGTGCTCTGCAGAGCTAAGCACCGCTCCCGGATCTCTTTCGGCAGAAGCCGCACACCGCAGAGCACTGTGAGCGGCAGAATCGTCTTTGCGCGAAGAAGCAGCTTCTTCGTCTCTGGGAGCCGGAGAGAGCGGCAACTTCGCAAAGGTGATGAAACAAGCTGTATAACACTGCGATTGTGTGCGCAGCTTGCCACCTGAGAGAAAACAGTACCTGACCACTCTCCTGCCTTTTCTAATCACATGAACATTCGATTGCAAGCTGTTTTGGACAACTTTCTTTCTCTTCTTGCAAAAGACTCGGCAGACCTCCGTGCAGTCTCTAGAACACGATGGGAGATGTTTTCTGTGCTGGAACAGTTTCTCCTTGCCAGACAGAGTGGAAAAGCTTTTTGCTAAGATGTAGACGAGAAGAGAGGCTAAAGACGAAGGTACGGTGCTCTGCAGAGCTAAGCACCGCTCCCGGATCTCTTTCGGCAGAAGGCGCACACCGCAGAGCACTGTGAGCGGCAGAATCGTCTTTGCGCGAAGAAGCAGCTTCTTCGTCTCCGGGAGCCGGAGAGAGCGGCAACTTCGCAAAGGTGATGAAAAAAGCTGTACAACACTGCGATTGTGTGCGCAGCTTGCCAACTGAGAGAAAACAGTACCTGACCACTCTCCTGCCTTTTCTATTCACATGAACATTCGATTGCAAGCTGTTTTGGACAACTTTCTTTCTCTTCTTGCAAAACACTCGGTAGACCTCCGTGCAGTCTCTAGAACACGATGGGAGATGTTTTCTGTGCTGGCACAGTTTCTCATTGCCAGACAGAGTGGAAAAGCTTTTTGCTAAGATGTAGACGAGAAGAGAGGCTAAAGACGAAGGTACGGTGCTCTGCAGAGCTAAGCACCGCTCCCGGATCTCTTTCGGCAGAAGGCGCACACCGCAGAGCACTGTGAGCGGCAGAATCGTCTTTGCGCGAAGAAGCAGCTTCTTCGTCTCCGGGAGCCGGAGAGAGCGGCAACTTCGCAAAGGTGATGAAACAAGCTGTACAACACTGCGATTGTGTGCGCAGCTTGCCAACTGAGAGAAAACAGTACCTGACCACTCTCCTGCCTTTTCTATTCACATGAACATTCGATTGCAAGCTGTTTTGGACAACTTTCTTTCTCTTCTTGCAAAACACTCGACAGACCTCCGTGCAGCCTCTAGAACACGATGGGAGATGTTTTCTGTGCTGGCAAAGTTTCTCCTTGCCAGACAGAGTGGAAAAGCTTTTTGCTAAGATGTAGACGAGAAGAGAGGCTAAAGACGAAGGTACGGTGCTCTGCAGAGCTAAGCACCGCTCCCGGATCTCTTTCGGCAGAAGGCGCACACCGCAGAGCACTGTGAGCGGCAGAATCGTCTTTGCGCGAAGAAGCAGCTTCTTCGTCTCCGGGAGCCGGAGAGAGCGGCAGCTTCGCAAAGGTGATGAAACAAGCTGTACAACATTGCGATTGTGTGCGCAGCTTGCCAACTGAGAGAAAACAGTACCTGACCACTCTCCTGCCTTTTCTATTCACATGAACATTCGATTGCAAGCTGTTTTGGACAACTTTCTTTCTCTTCTTGCAAAACACTCGGCAGACCTCCGTGCAGCCTCTAGAACACGATGGGAGATGTTTTCTGTGCTGGCAAAGTTTCTCCTTGCCAGACAGAGTGGAAAAGGTTTTTGCTAAGATGTAGACGAGAAGAGAGGCTAAAGACGAAGGTACGGTGCTCTGCAGAGCTAAGCACCGCTCCCGGGCCTCTTTCGGCAGAAGACACATACCGCAGAGCACTGTGAGCGGCAGAATCGTCTTTGCGCGAAGAAGCAGCTTCTTCGTCTCCGGGAGCCGGAGAGAGCGGCAACTTCGCAAAGGTGATGAAACAAGCTGTACAAGACTGCGATTGTGTGCGCAGCTTGCCAACTGAGAGAAAACAGTACCTGACAACTCTCCTGCCTTTTCTATTCACATGAACATTCGATTGCAAGCTGTTTTGGACAACTTTCTTTCTCTTCTTGCAAAACACTCGGCAGACCTCCGTGCAGCCTCTAGAACACGATGGGAGATGTTTTCTGTGCTGGCACAGTTTCTCCTTGCCAGACAGAGTGGAAAAGCTTTTTGCTAAGATGGAGACGAGAAGAGAGGCTAAAGACGACGGTACGGTGCTCCGCAGAGCTAAGCACAGCTCCCGGACCTCTTTCGGCAGAAGGCGCACACCGCAGAGCACTGTGAGCGTCAGAATCGTCTTTGCGCGAAGAAGCAGCTTCTTCGTCTCCGGGAGCCGGAGAGAGCGGCAACTTCGCAAAGGTGATGAAACAAGCTGTACAACACTACCATTGTGTGCGCAGCTTTCCAACTGAGAGAAAACAGTACCTGACCACTCTCCTGCCTTTTCTATTCACATGAACATTCGATTGCAAGCTGTTTTGGACAACTTTCTTTCTCTTCTTGCAAAACACTCGGCAGACCTCCGTGCAGCCTCTAGAACACGATGGGAGATGTTTTCTGTGCTGGCAAAGTTTCTCCTTGCCAGACAGAGTGGAAAAGCTTTTTGCTAAGATGTAGACGAGAAGAGAGGCTAAAGACGAACGTACGGTGCTCTGCAGAGCTAAGCACCGCTCCCTGGCCTCTTTCGGCAGAAGGCGCACACCGCAGAGCACTGTGAGCGGCAGAATCGTCTTTGCGCGAAGAAGCAGCTTCTTCGTCTCCGGGAGCCGGCGAGAGCGGCAACTTCGCAAAGGTGATGAAACAAGCTGTACAACACTGCGATTGTGTGCGCAGCTTGCCACCTGAGAGAAAACAGTACCTGACCACTCTCCTTCATTTTCTATTCACATGAACATTCGATTGCAAGCTGTTTTGGACAACTTTCTTTCTCTTCTTGCAAAACACTCGGCAGACCTCCGTGCAGCCTCTAGAACACGATGGGAGATGTTTTATGTGCTGGCAAAGTTTCTCCTTTCCAGACAGAGTGGAAAAGCTTTTTGCTAAGATGTAGACGAGAAGAGAGGCTAAAGACGAAGGTACGGTGCAGTGCAGAGCTAAGCACCGCTCCCTGGCCTCTTTCGGCAGAAGGCGCACATTGCGGAGCACTGTGAGCGGAAGAATCGTCTTTGCGCGAACAAGCAGCTTCTTCGCCTCCGGGAGCCGGAGAGAGCGGCAACTTCGCAAAGGTGATGAAACAAGCTGTACAACACTGCGATTGTGTGCGCAGCTTGCCAACTGAGAGAAAACAGTACCTGACCACTCTCCTGCCTTTTCTATTCACATGAACATTCGATTGCAAGCGGTTTTGAACAACTTTCGTTCTCTTCTTGCAAAACAGTCGGCAGACCTCCGTGCAGCCTCTAGAACACGATGGGAGATGTTTTTTGTGCTGGCACAGTTTTTCCTTGCCAGACATAGTGGAAAAGCTTTTTGCTAAGATGTAGACGAGAAGAGAGGCTAAAGACGAAGGTACGGTGCTCTGCAGAGCTAAGCACCGCTCCCGGATCTCTTTCGGCAGAAGCCGCACACCGCAGAGCACTGTGAGCGGCAGAATCGTCTTTGCGCGAAGAAGCAGCTTCTTCGTCTCCGGGAGCCGGAGAGAGCGGCAACTTCGCAAAGGTGATGAAACAAGCTGTACAACACTGCGATTGTGTGCGCAGCTTTCCAACTGAGAGAAAACAGTACCTGACCACTCTCCTGCCTTTTCTATTCACATGAACATTCGATTGCAAGCTGTTTTGGACAACTTTCTTTCTCTTCTTGCAAAACACTCGGCAGACCTCCGTGCAGCCTCTAGAACACGATGGGAGATGTTTTCTGTGCTGGCAAAGTTTCTCCTTGCCAGACAGAGTGGAAAAGCTTTTTGCTAAGATGTAGACGAGAAGAGAGGCTAAAGACGAACGTACGGTGCTCTGCAGAGCTAAGCACCGCTCCCTGGCCTCTTTCGGCAGAAGGCGCACACCGCAGAGCACTGTGAGCGGCAGAATCGTCTTTGCGCGAAGAAGCAGCTTCTTCGTCTCCGGGAGCCGGCGAGAGCGGCAACTTCGCAAAGGTGATGAAACAAGCTGTACAACACTGCGATTGTGTGCGCAGCTTGCCACCTGAGAGAAAACAGTACCTGACCACTCTCCTTCATTTTCTATTCACATGAACATTCGATTGCAAGCTGTTTTGGACAACTTTCTTTCTCTTCTTGCAAAACACTCGGCAGACCTCCGTGCAGCCTCTAGAACACGATGGGAGATGTTTTATGTGCTGGCAAAGTTTCTCCTTTCCAGACAGAGTGGAAAAGCTTTTTGCTAAGATGTAGACGAGAAGAGAGGCTAAAGACGAAGGTACGGTGCAGTGCAGAGCTAAGCACCGCTCCCTGGCCTCTTTCGGCAGAAGGCGCACATTGCGGAGCACTGTGAGCGGAAGAATCGTCTTTGCGCGAACAAGCAGCTTCTTCGCCTCCGGGAGCCGGAGAGAGCGGCAACTTCGCAAAGGTGATGAAACAAGCTGTACAACACTGCGATTGTGTGCGCAGCTTGCCAACTGAGAGAAAACAGTACCTGACCACTCTCCTGCCTTTTCTATTCACATGAACATTCGATTGCAAGCGGTTTTGAACAACTTTCGTTCTCTTCTTGCAAAACAGTCGGCAGACCTCCGTGCAGCCTCTAGAACACGATGGGAGATGTTTTTTGTGCTGGCACAGTTTTTCCTTGCCAGACATAGTGGAAAAGCTTTTTGCTAAGATGTAGACGAGAAGAGAGGCTAAAGACGAAGGTACGGTGCTCTGCAGAGCTAAGCACCGCTCCCGGATCTCTTTCGGCAGAAGCCGCACACCGCAGAGCACTGTGAGCGGCAGAATCGTCTTTGCGCGAAGAAGCAGCTTCTTCGTCTCCGGGAGCCGGAGAGAGCGGCAACTTCGCAAAGGTGATGAAACAAGCTGTACAACACTGCGATTGTGTGCGCAGCTTGCCAACTGAGAGAAAACAGTACCTGACCACTCTCCTGCCTTTTCTAATCACATGAACATTCGATTGCAAGCTGTTTTGGACAACTTTCTTTCTCTTCTTGCAAAACACTCGGCAGACCTCCGTGCAGTCTCTAGAACACGATGGGAGATGTTTTCTGTGGTGGAACAGTTTCTCCTTGCCAGACAGAGTGGAAAAGGTTTTTGCTAAGATGTAGACGAGAAGAGAGGCTAAAGACGAAGGTACGGTGCTCTGCAGAGCTAAGCACCGCTCCCGGATCTCTTTCGGCAGAAGGCGCACACCGCAGAGCACTGTGAGCGGCAGAATCGTCTTTGCGCGAAGAAGCAGCTTCTTCGTCTCCGGGAGCCGGAGAGAGCGGCAGCTTCGCAAAGGTGATGAAACAAGCTGTACAAGACTGCGATTGTGTGCGCAGCTTGCCACCTGAGAGAAAACAGTACCTGACCACTCTCCTGCCTTTTCTAATCACATGAACATTCGATTGCAAGCTGTTTTGGACAACTTTCTTTCTCTTCTTGCAAAACACTCGGCAGACCTCCGTGCAGCCTCTAGAACACGATGGGAGATGTTTTCTGTGCTGGCACAGTTTCTCCTTGCCAGACAGAGTGGAAAAGCTTTTTGCTAAGATGTAGACGAGAAGAGAGGCTAAAGACGAAGGTACGGTGCTCTGCAGAGCTAAGCACCGCTCCCGGATCTCTTTCGGCAGAAGGCGCACACCGCAGAGCACTGTGAGCGGCAGAATCGTCTTTGCGCGAACAAGCAGCTTCTTCGTCTCCGGGAGCCGGAGAGAGCGGCAACTTCGCAAAGGTGATGAAACAAGCTGTACAAGACTGCGATTGTGTGCGCAGCTTGCCAACTGAGAGAAAACAGTACCTGACCACTCTCCTGCCTTTTCTATTCACATGAACATTCGATTGCAAGCTGTTTTGGACAACTTTCTTTCTCTTCTTGCAAAACAGTCGCCAGACCTCCGTGCAGCCTCTAGAACACGAAGGGAGATGTTTTCTGTGCTGGCACAGTTTCTCCTTGCCAGACAGAGTGGAAAAGCTTTTTGCTAAGATGTAGACGAGAAGAGAGGCTAAAGACGAAGGTACGGTGCAGTGCAGAGCTAAGCACCGCTACCTGGCCTCTTTCGGCAGAAGGCGCACACCGCAGAGCACTGTGAGCGGCAGAATCGTCTTTGCGCGAAGAAGCAGCTTCTTCGTCTCCGGGAGCCGGAGAGAGCGGCAACTTCGCAAAGGTGATGAAACAAGCTGTACAACACTGCGATTGTGTGCGCAGCTTGCCAACTGAGAGAAAACAGTACCTGACCACTCTCCTGCCTTTTCTATTCACATGAACATTCGATTGCAAGCTGTTTTGGACAACTTTCTTTCTCTTCTTGCAAAACACTCGGCAGACCAGCGTGCAGTCTCTAGAACACGATGGGAGATGTTTTCTGTGGTGGAACAGTTTCTCCTAGCCAGACAGATTGGAAAAGTTTTTTGCTGAGATGTAGACGAGAAGAGAGGCTAAAGACGAAGGTACGGTGCTCTGCAGAGCTAAGCACCGCTCCCGGATCTCTTTCGGCAGAAGGCGCACACCGCAGAGCATTGTGAGCGGCAGAATCGTCTTTGCGCGAAGAAGCAGCTTCTTCGTCTCCGGGAGCCGGAGAGAGCGGCAGCTTCGCAAAGGTGATGAAACAAGCTGTACAACACTGCGATTGTGTGCGCAGCTTGCCAACTGAGAGAAAACAGTACCTGACCACTCTCCTGCCTTTTCTATTCACATGAACATTCGATTGCAAACTGTTTTGGACAACTTTCTTTCTCTTCTTGCAAAACACTCGGCAGACCTCCGTGCAGCCTCTAGAACACGATGGGAGATGTTTTCTGTGCTGGCAAAGTTTCTCCTTGCCAGACAGAGTGGAAAAGCTTTTTGCTAAGATGTAGACGAGAAGAGAGGCTAAAGACGAAGGTACGGTGCTCTGCAGAGCTAAGCACCGCTCCCGGGCCTCTTTCGGCAGAAGACACACAGTGCAGAGCACTGTGAGCGGCAGAATCGTCTTTGCGCGAAGAAGCAGCTTCTTCGTCTCCGGGAGCCGGAGAGAGCGGCAACTTCGCAAAGGTGATGAAACAAGCTGTACAACACTGCGATTGTGTGCGCAGCTTGCCAACTGAGAGAAAACAGTACCTGACCACTCTCCTGCCTTTTCTATTCACATGAACATTCGATTGCAAGCTGTTTTGGACAACTTTCTTTCTCTTCTTGCAAAACACTCGGCAGACCTCCGTGCAGTCTCTAGAACACGATGGGAGATGTTTTCTGTGCTGGCACAGTTTCTCCTTGCCAGACAGAGTGGAAAAGCTTTTTGCTAAGATGGAGACGAGAAGAGAGGCTAAAGACGACGGTACGGTGCTCCGCAGAGCTAAGCACCGCTCCCGGACCTCTTTCGGCAGAAGGCGCACACCGCAGAGCACTGTGAGCGGCAGAATCGTCTTTGCGCGAAGAAGCAGATTCTTCGTCTCCGGGAGCCGGCGAGAGCGGCAACTTCGCAAAGGTGATGAAACAAGCTGTACAACACTGCGATTGTGTGCGCAGCTTGCCACCTGAGAGAAAACAGTACCTGACCACTCTCCTTCCTTTTCTATTCACATGAACATTCGATTGCAAGCTGTTTTGGACAACTTTCTTTCTCTTCTTGCAAAACACTCGGCAGACCTCCGTGCAGCCTCTAGAACACGATGGGAGATGTTTTATGTGCTGGCAAAGTTTCTCCTTGCCAGACAGAGTGGAAAAGCTTTTTGCTAAGATGTAGACGAGAAGAGAGGCTAAAGACGAAGGTACGGTGCTCTGCAGAGCTAAGCACCGATCCCGGATCTCTTTCGGCAGAAGGCGCACACCGCAGAGCACTGTGAGCGGCAGAATCGTCTTTGCGCGAAGAAGCAGCTTCTTCGTCTCCGGGAGCCGGAGAGAGCGGCAGCTTCGCAAAGGTGATGAAACAAGCTGTACAACACTCCGATTGTGTGTGCAGCTTGCCAACTGAGAGAAAACAGTACCTGACCACTCTCCTGCCTTTTCTATTCACATGAACATTCGATTGCAAGCTGTTTTGGACAACTTTCTTTCTCTTCTTGCAAAACACTCGGCAGACCTCCGTGCAGCCTCTAGAACACGATGGGAGATGTTTTCTGTGCTGGCACAGTTTCTCCTTGCCAGACAGAGTAGAAAAGGTTTTTGCTAAGATGTAGACGAGAAGAGAGGCTAAAGACGAAGGAACGGTGCTCTGCAGAGCTAAGCACCGCTCCCTGGCCTCTTTGGCAGAAGGCGCACAAAGCAGAGCACTGTGAGCGGCAGAATCGTCTTTGCGCGAAGAAGCAGCTTCTTCGTCTCCGGGAGCCGGAGAGAGCGGCAGCTTCGCAAAGGTGATGAAACAAGCTGTACAACACTGCGATTGTGTGCGCAGCTTGCCAAGTGAGAGAAAACAGTACCTGACCACTCTCCTTCCTTTTCTATTCACATGAACATTCGATTGCAAGCTGTTTTGAACAACTTTCTTTCTCTTCTTGCAAAACACTCGGCAGACCTCCGTGCAGCCTCTAGAACACGATGGGAGATGTTTTTTGTGCTGGCACAGTTTCTCTTTGCCAGACAGAGTGGAAAAGCTTTTTGCTAAGATGTAGACGAGAAGAGAGGCTAAAGACGAAGGTACGGTGCTCTGCAGAGCTAAGCACCGCTCCCTGGTCTCTTT
Organism: Melozone crissalis; assembly: GCF_028551555.1. Lineage (NCBI taxonomy): Eukaryota > Metazoa > Chordata > Aves > Passeriformes > Passerellidae > Melozone > Melozone crissalis. Next base: position 19,601 of record NW_026535843.1, on the reverse strand, counting down.
CGGCAGAAGGCGCACACCGCAGAGCACTGTGAGCGGCAGAATCGTCTTTGCGCGAAGAAGCAGCTTCTTCGCCTCCGGGAGCCGGAGAGAGCGGCAACTTGGCAAAGGTGATTAAACAAGCTGTACAACACTGCGATTGTGTGCGCAGCTTGCCACCTGAGAGAAAACAGTACCTGACCACTCTCCTGCCTTTTCTATTCACATGAACATTCGATTGCAAGCTGTTTTGGACAACTTTCTTTCTCTTCTTGCAAAACACTCGGCAGACCTCCGTGCAGTCTCTAGAACACGATGGGAGATGTTTTCTGTGCTGGCAAAGTTTCTCCTTGCCAGACAGAGTGGAAAAGCTTTTTGCTAAGATGTAGACGAGAAGAGAGGCTAAAGACGAAGGTACGGTGCTCTGCAGAGCTAAGCACCGCTCCCTGGCCTCTTTGGCAGAAGGCGCACACCGCAGAGCACTGTGAGCGGCAGAATCGTCTTTGCGCGAAGAAGCAGCTTCTTCGTCTCCCGGAGCCGGAGAGAGCGGCAACTTCGCAAAGGTGATGAAACAAGCTCTACAACACTGCGATTGTGTGCGCAGCTTGCCAAGTGAGAGAAAACAGTACCTGACCACTCTCCTGCCTTTTCTAATATCATGAACATTCGATTGCAAGCTGTTTTGGACAACTTTCTTTCTCTTCTTGCAAAACACTCGGCAGACCTCCGTGCAGCCTCTAGAACACGATGGGAGATGTTTTCTGTGCTGGCAAAGTTTCTCCTTGCCAGACAGAGTGGAAAAGCTTTTTGCTAAGATGTAGACGAGAAGAGAGGCTAAAGACGACGGTACGGTGCTCCGCAGAGCTAAGCACCGCTCCCGGGCCTCTTTCGGCAGAAGGCGCACACCGCAGAGCACTGTGAGCGGCAGAATCGTCTTTGCGCGAAGAAGCAGCTTCTTCGTCTCCGGGAGCCGGAGAGAGCGGCAGCTTCGCAAAGGTGATGAAACAAGCTGTACAACACTGCGATTGTGTGCGCAGCTTCCCAACTGAGAGAAAACAGAACCTGACCACTCTCCTGCCTTTTCTATTCACATGAACATTCGATTGCAAGCTGTTTTGGACAACTTTCTTGGTTTTCTTGCAAAACACTCGGCAGACCTCCGTGCAGCCTCTAGAACACGATGGGAGATGTTTTCTGTGCTGGCACAGTTTCTCCTTGCCAGACATAGTGGAAAAGCTTTTTGCAAAGATGTAGACGAGAAGAGAGGCTAAAGACGAAGGTACGGTGCTCTGCAGAGCTAAGCACCGCTCCCGGGCCTCTTTCGGCAGAAGGCGCACACCGCAGAGCACTGTGAGCGGCAGAATCGTCTTTGCGCGAAGAAGCAGCTTCTTCGTCTCCGGGAGCCGGAGAGAGCGGCAACTTCGAAAAGGTGATGAAACAAGCTGTACAACACTGCGATTGTGTGCGCAGCTTGCCAACTGAGAGAAAACAGTACCTGACCACTCTCCTGCCTTTTCTATTCACATGAACATTCGATTGCAAGCTGTTTTGGACAACTTTCTTTCTCTTCTTGCAAAACACTCGGCAGACCTCCGTGCAGCCTCTAGAACACGATGGGAGATGTTTTCTGTGCTGGCAAAGTTTGTCCTTGCCAGACAGAGTGGAAAAGCTTTTTGCTAAGATGTAGACGAGAAGAGAGGCTAAAGACGAAGGTACGGTGCTCTGTAGAGCAAAGCACCGCTCCCTGGTCTCTTTCGGCAGAAGACACACACCGCAGAGCACTGTGAGCAGCAGAATCGTCTTTGCGCGAAGGAGCAGCTTCTTCGTCTCCGGGAGACGGAGAGAGCGGCAGCTTCGCAAAGGTGATGAAAAAAGCTGTACAACACTGCGATTGTGTGCGCAGCTTGCCAACTGAGAGAAAACAGTACCTGACCACTCTCCTGCCTTTTCTATTCACATGAACATTTGATACAAGCTGTTTTGGACAACTTTCTTTCTCTTCTTGCAAAACACTCGGCAGACCTCCGTGCAGCCTCTAGAACACGATGGGAGATGTTTTCTGTGCTGGCAAAGTTTCTCCTTGCCAGACAGAGTGGAAAAGCTTTTTGCTAAGATGTAGACGAAAAGAGAGGCTAAAGACGAAGGTACGGTGCTCTGCAGAGCTAAGCACCGCTCCCGGACCTCTTTCGGCAGAAGGCGCACACCGCAGAGCACTGTGAGCGGCAGAATCGTCTTTGCGCGAAGAAGCAGCTTCTTCGTCTCCCGGAGCCGGAGAGAGCGGCAACTTCGCAAAGGTGATGAAACAAGCTGTACAACACTGCGATTGTGTGCGCAGCTTGCCAACTGAGAGAAAACAGTACCTGACCACTCTCCTGCCTTTTCTAATCACATGAACATTCGATTGCAAGCTGTTTTGGACAACTTTCTTTCTCTTCTTGCAAAACACTCGGCAGACCTCCGTGCAGCCTCTAGAACACGATGGGAGATGTTTTCTGTGCTGGAACAGTTTCTCCTTGCCAGACAGAGTGGAAAAGCTTTTTGCTAAGATGTAGACGAGAAGAGAGGCTAAAGACGAAGGTACTTTGCTCTGCAGAGCTAAGCACCGCTCCCGGACCTCTTTCGGCAGAAGGCGCACACCGCAGAGCACTGTGAGCGGCAGAATCGTCTTTGCGCGAAGAAGCAGCTTCTTCGCCTCCGGGAGCCGGAGAGAGCGGCAACTTCGCAAAGGTGATGAAACAAGCTGTACAACACTGCGATTGTGTGCGCAGCTTGCCAAGTGAGAGAAAACAGTACCTGACCACTCTCCTGCCTTTTCTATTCACATGAACATTCGATTGCAAGCTGTTTTGGACAACTTTCTTTCTCTTCTTGCAAAACACTCGGCAGACCTCCGTGCAGCCTCTAGAACACGATGGGAGATGTTTTCTGTGCTGGCAAAGTTTCTCCTTGCCAGACAGAGTGGAAAAGCTTTTTGCTAAGATGTAGACGAGAAGAGAGGCTAAAGACGAAGCTAAGGTGCTCTGCAGGGCTATGCACCGCTCCCTGGCCTCTTTCGGCAGAAGACACACAGTGCAGAGCACTGTGAGCGTCAGAATCGTCTTTGCGCGAAGAAGCAGCTTCTTCGTCTCCGGGAGCCGGAGAGAGCGGCAACTTCGCAAAGGTGATGAAACAAGCTGTACAACACTGCGATTGTGTGCGCAGCTTGCCAAGTGAGAGAAAACAGTACCTGTCCACTCTCCTTCCTTTTCTATTCACATGAACATTCGATTGCAATCTGTTTTGGACAACTTTCTTTCTCTTCTTGCAAAACACTCGGCAGACCTCCGTGCAGCCTCTAGAACACGATGGGAGATGTTTTCTGTGCTGGCACATTTTCTCCTTGCCAGACAGAGTGGAAAAGCTTTTTGCTAAGATGTAGACGAGAAGAGAGGCTAAAGACGAAGGTACGGTGCTCTGCAGAGCTAAGCACCGCTCCCGGATCTCTTTCGGCAGAAGGCGCACACCGCAGAGCACTGTGAGCGGCAGAATCGTCTTTGCGCGAAGAAGCAGCTTCTTCGTCTCCCGGAGCCGGAGAGAGCGGCAACTTCGCAAAGGTGATGAAACAAGCTGTACAAGACTGCGATTGTGTGCGCAGCTTGCCAAGTGAGAGAAAACAGTACCTGTCCACTCTCCTTCCTTTTCTATTCACATGAACATTCGATTGCAAGCTGTTTTGGACAACTTTCTTTCTCTTCTTGCAAAACACTCGGCAGACCTCCGTGCAGCCTCTAGAACACGATGGGAGATGTTTTCTGTGCTGGCACAGTTTCTCCTTAGCAGACAGAGTGGAAAAGCTTTTTGCTAAGATGTAGACGAGAAGAGAGGCTAAAGACGAAGGTACGGTGCTCTGCAGAGCTAATCACCGCTCCCGGGCCTCTTTCGCCAGAAGCCGCACTCCGCAGAGCACTGTGAGCGGCAGAATCGTCTTTGCGCGAAGAAGCAGCTTCTTCGTCTCCGGGAGCCGGAGAGAGCGGCAACTTCGCAAAGGTGATGAAACAAGCTGTACAACACTGCGATTGTGTGCGCAGCTTGCCAAGTGAGAGAAAACAGTACCTGACCACTCTCCTGCCTTTTCTATTCACATGAACATTCGATTGCAAGCTGTTTTGGACAACTTTCTTTCTCTTCTTGCAAAACACTCGGCAGACCTCCGTGCAGCCTCTAGAACACGATGGGAGATGTTTTCTGTGTTGGCAAAGTTTCTCCTTGCCAGACAGAGTGGAAAAGCTTTTTGCTAAGATGTAGACGAGAAGAGAGGCTAAAGACGAAGGTACGGTTCTCTGCAGAGCTAAGCACCGCTCCCGGACCTCTTTCGGCAGAAGGCGCACACCGCAGAGCACTGTGAGCGGCAGAATCGTCTTTGCGCGAAGAAGCAGCTTCTTTGTCTCCGGGAGCCGGAGAGAGCGGCAGCTTCGCAAAGGTGATGAAACAAGCTGTAGAACACTGCGATTGTGTGCGCAGCTTGCCAACTGAGAGAAAACAGAACCTGACCACTCTCCTGGCATTTCTATTCACATGAACATTCGATTGCAAGCTGTTTTGGACAACTTTCTTTCTCTTCTTGCAAAACACTCGGCAGACCTCCGTGCAGCCTCTAGAACACGATGGGAGATGTTTTCTGTGCTGGCACAGTTTCTCCTTGCCAGACAGAGTGGAAAAGCTTTTTGCTAAGATGTAGACGAGAAGAGAGGCTAAAGACGAACGTACAGTGCTCTGCAGAGCTAAGCACCGCTCCCTGGCCTCTTTCGGCAGAAGGCGCACACCGCAGAGCACTGTGAGCGGCAGAATCGTCTTTGCTTGAAGAAGCAGCTTCTTCGTCTCCCGGAGCCGGAGAGAGCGGCAACTTGGCAAAGGTGATGAAACAAGCTGTACAACACTGCGATTGTGTGCGCAGCTTGCCAACTGAGAGAAAACAGAACCTGACCACTCTCTTGCCTTTTCTATTCACATGAACATTCGATTGCAATCTGTTTTGGACAACTTTCTTTCTCTTCTTGCAAAACACTCGGCAGACCTCCGTGCAGCCTCTAGAACACGATGGGAGATGTTTTGTGTGCTGGCAAAGTTTCTCCTTGCCAGACAGAGTGGAAAAGCTTTTTGCTAAGATGTAGACGAGAAGAGAGGCTAAAGACGAAGGTACGGTGCTCTGCAGAGCTAAGCACCGCTCCCGGACCTCTTTCGGCAGAAGGCGCACACCGCAGAGCACTGTGAGCGGCAGAATCGTCTTTGCGCGAAGAAGCAGCTTCTTCGTCTCCGGGTGCCGGAGAGAGCGGCAACTTCGCAAAGGTGATGAAACAAGCTGTACAACACTGCGATTGTGTGCGCAGCTTGCCAACTGAGAGAAAACAGTACCTGACCACTCTCCTGCCTTTTCTATTCACATGAACATTCGATTGCAAGCTGTTTTGGACAACTTTCTTTCTCTTCTTGCAAAACACTCGGCAGACCTCCGTGCAGCCTCTAGAACACGATGGGAGATGTTTTCTGTGCTGGCACAGTTTCTCCTTGCCAGACAGAGTGGAAAAGCTTTTTGCTAAGATGTAGACGAGAAGAGAGGCTAAAGACGAAGGTAAGGTGCTCTGCAGAGCTATGCACCGCTCCCTGGTGTCTTTCGGCAGAAGACACACAGTGCAGAGCACTATGAGCGGCAGAATCGTCTTTGCGCGAAGAAGCCGCTTCTTCGTCTCCGGGAGCCGGAGAGAGCGGCAGCTTCGCAAAGGTGATGAAACTAGCTGTACAACACTGCGATTGTGTGCGCAGCTTGCCAACTGAGAGAAAACAGTACCTGACCACTCTCCTTCCTTTTCTATTCACATGAACATTTGATTGCAAGCTGTTTTGGACAACTTTCTTTCTCTTCTTGCAAAACACTCGGCAGACCTCCGTGCAGCCTCTAGAACACGATGGGAGATGTTTTCTGTGCTGGCAAAGTTTCTCCTTGCCAGACAGAGTGGAAAAGCTTTTTGCTAAGATGTAGACGAGAAGAGAGGCTAAAGACGAAGGTACGGTGCTCTGCAGAGCTAAGCACCGCTCCCGGACCTCTTTCGGCAGAAGGCGCACACCGCAGAGCACTGTGAGCGGCAGAATCGTCTTTGCGCGAAGAAGCAGCTTCTTCTTCTCCCGGAGCCGGAGAGAACGGCAACTTCGCAAAGGTGATGAAACAAGCTGTACAACACTGCGATTGTGTGCGCAGCTTGCCAACTGAGAGAAAACAGTACCTGACCACTCTCCTGCCTTTTCTAATCACATGAACATTCGATTGCAAGCTGTTTTGGACAACTTTCTTTCTCTTCTTGCAAAACACTCGGCAGACCTCCGTGCAGCCTCTAGAACACGATGGGAGATGTTTTCTGTGTTGGCAAAGTTTCTCCTTGCCAGACAGAGTGGAAAAGCTTTTTGCTAAGATGTAGACGAGAAGAGAGGCTAAAGACGAAGGTACGGTTCTCTGCAGAGCTAAGCACCGCTCCCGGACCTCTTTCGGCAGAAGGCGCACACCGCAGAGCACTGTGAGCGGCAGAATCGTCTTTGCGCGAAGAAGCAGCTTCTTCGTCTCCGGGAGCCGGAGAGAGCGGCAGCTTCGCAAAGGTGATGAAACAAGCTGTAGAACACTGCGATTGTGTGCGCAGCTTGCCAACTGAGAGAAAACAGAACCTGACCACTCTCCTGGCATTTCTATTCACATGAACATTCGATTGCAAGCTGTTTTGGACAACTTTCTTTCTCTTCTTGCAAAACACTCGGCAGACCTCCGTGCAGCCTCTAGAACACGATGGGAGATGTTTTCTGTGCTGGCACAGTTTCTCCTTGCCAGACAGAGTGGAAAAGCTTTTTGCTAAGATGTAGACGAGAAGAGAGGCTAAAGACGAACGTACAGTGCTCTGCAGAGCTAAGCACCGCTCCCTGGCCTCTTTCGGCAGAAGGCGCACACCGCAGAGCACTGTGAGCGGCAGAATCGTCTTTGCTTGAAGAAGCAGCTTCTTCGTCTCCCGGAGCCGGAGAGAGCGGCAACTTGGCAAAGGTGATGAAACAAGCTGTACAACACTGCGATTGTGTGCGCAGCTTGCCAACTGAGAGAAAACAGAACCTGACCACTCTCTTGCCTTTTCTATTCACATGAACATTCGATTGCAATCTGTTTTGGACAACTTTCTTTCTCTTCTTGCAAAACACTCGGCAGACCTCCGTGCAGCCTCTAGAACACGATGGGAGATGTTTTGTGTGCTGGCAAAGTTTCTCCTTGCCAGACAGAGTGGAAAAGCTTTTTGCTAAGATGTAGACGAGAAGAGAGGCTAAAGACGAAGGTACGGTGCTCTGCAGAGCTAAGCACCGCTCCCGGACCTCTTTCGGCAGAAGGCGCACACCGCAGAGCACTGTGAGCGGCAGAATCGTCTTTGCGCGAAGAAGCAGCTTCTTCGTCTCCGGGTGCCGGAGAGAGCGGCAACTTCGCAAAGGTGATGAAACAAGCTGTACAACACTGCGATTGTGTGCGCAGCTTGCCAACTGAGAGAAAACAGTACCTGACCACTCTCCTGCCTTTTCTATTCACATGAACATTCGATTGCAAGCTGTTTTGGACAACTTTCTTTCTCTTCTTGCAAAACACTCGGCAGACCTCCGTGCAGCCTCTAGAACACGATGGGAGATGTTTTCTGTGCTGGCACAGTTTCTCCTTGCCAGACAGAGTGGAAAAGCTTTTTGCTAAGATGTAGACGAGAAGAGAGGCTAAAGACGAAGGTAAGGTGCTCTGCAGAGCTATGCACCGCTCCCTGGTGTCTTTCGGCAGAAGACACACAGTGCAGAGCACTATGAGCGGCAGAATCGTCTTTGCGCGAAGAAGCCGCTTCTTCGTCTCCGGGAGCCGGAGAGAGCGGCAGCTTCGCAAAGGTGATGAAACTAGCTGTACAACACTGCGATTGTGTGCGCAGCTTGCCAACTGAGAGAAAACAGTACCTGACCACTCTCCTTCCTTTTCTATTCACATGAACATTTGATTGCAAGCTGTTTTGGACAACTTTCTTTCTCTTCTTGCAAAACACTCGGCAGACCTCCGTGCAGCCTCTAGAACACGATGGGAGATGTTTTCTGTGCTGGCAAAGTTTCTCCTTGCCAGACAGAGTGGAAAAGCTTTTTGCTAAGATGTAGACGAGAAGAGAGGCTAAAGACGAAGGTACGGTGCTCTGCAGAGCTAAGCACCGCTCCCGGACCTCTTTCGGCAGAAGGCGCACACCGCAGAGCACTGTGAGCGGCAGAATCGTCTTTGCGCGAAGAAGCAGCTTCTTCTTCTCCCGGAGCCGGAGAGAGCGGCAACTTCGCAAAGGTGATGAAACAAGCTGTACAACACTGCGATTGTGTGCGCAGCTTGCCAACTGAGAGAAAACAGTACCTGACCACTCTCCTGCCTTTTCTAATCACATGAACATTCGATTGCAAGCTGTTTTGGACAACTTTCTTTCTCTTCTTGCAAAACACTCGGCAGACCTCCGTGCAGCCTCTAGAACACGATGGGAGATGTTTTCTGTGCTGGCACAGTTTCTCCTTGCCAGACAGAGTGGAAAAGCTTTTTGCTAAGATGTAGACGAGAAGAGAGGCTAAAGACGAACGTACGGTGCTCTGCAGAGCTAAGCACCGCTCCCTGGTCTCTTTCGGCAGAAGACACACACCGCAGAGCACTGTGAGCAGCAGAATCGTCTTTGCGCGAAGAAGCAGCTTCTTCGTCTCCGGGAGCCGGAGAGAGCGGCAGCTTCGCAAAGGTGATGAAACAAGCTGTACAAGACTGCGATTGTGTGCGCAGCTTGCCAACTGAGAGAAAACAGTACCTGACCACTCTCCTGCCTTTTCTATTCACATGAACATTCGATTGCAAGCTGTTTTGGACAACTTTCTTTCTCTTCTTGCAAAACACTCGGCAGACCTCCGTGCAGCCTCTAGAACACGATGGGAGATGTCTTCTGTGCTGGCACAGTTTCTCCTTGCCAGACAGAGTGGAAAAGCTTTTTGCTAAGATGTAGACGAGAAGAGAGGCTAAAGACGAAGGTACGGTGCTCTGCAGAGCTAAGCACCGCTCCCTGGCCTCTATCGGCAGAAGGCGCACACCGCAGAGCACTGTGAGCGGCAGAATCGTCTTTGCGCGAAGAAGCAGCTTCTTCGTCTCCGGGAGCCGGAGAGAGCGGCAACTTGGCAAAGGTGATGAAACAAGCTGTACAACACTGCGATTGTGTGCGCAGCTTGCCAACTGAGAGAAAACAGTACCTGACCACTCTCCTGCCTTTTCTATTCACATGAACATTCGATTGCAAGCTGTTTTGGACAACTTTCTTTCTCTTCTTGCAAAACACTCGGCAGACCTCCGTGCAGCCTCTAGAACACGATGGGAGATGTTTTTTGTGCTGGCACAGTTTCTCCTTGCCAGACAGAGTGGAAAAGCTTTTTGCTAAGATGTAGACGAGAAGAGAGGCTAAAGACGAAGGTACGGTGCTCTGCAGAGCTAAGCACCGCTCCCGGACCTCTTTCGGCAGAAGGCGCACACCGCAGAGCACTGTGAGCGGCAGAATCGTCTTTGCGCGAAGAAGCAGCTTCTTCGTCTCCGGGAGCCTGAGAGAGCGGCAGCTTCGCAAAGGTGATGAAACAAGCTGTACAACACTGCGATTGTGTGCGCAGCTTGCCAACTGAGAGAAAACAGTACCTGACCACTCTCCTGCCTTTTTTATTCACATGAACATTCGATTGCAAGCTGTTTTGGACAACTTTCTTTCTCTTCTTGCAAAACACTCGGAAGACCTCCGTGCAGCCTCTAGAACACGATGGGAGATGTTTTCTGTGCTGGCAAAGTTTCTCCTTGCCAGACAGATTGGAAAAGCGTTTTGCTAAGATGGAGACGAGAAGAGAGGCTAAAGACGAAGGTACGGTGCTCTGCAGAGCTAAGCACCGCTCCCTGGTCTCTTTCGGCAGAAGGCGCACACCGCAGAGCACTGTGAGCGGCAGAATCGTCTTTGCGCGAAGAAGCAGCTTCTTCGTCTCCGGGAGCCGGAGAGAGCGGCAGCTTCGCAAAGGTGATGAAACAAGCTGTACAACACTGCGATTGTGTGCGCAGCTTGCCAACTGAGAGAAAACAGTACCTGACCACTCTCCTGCCTTTTCTATTCACATGAACATTCGATTGCAAGCTGTTTTGGACAACTTTCTTTCTCTTCTTGCAAAACACTCGGCAGACCTCCGTGCAGCCTCTAGAACACGATGGGAGATGTTTTCTGTGCTGGCACAGTTTCTCCTTGCCAGACAGAGTGGAAAAGGTTTTTGCTAAGATGTAGACGAGAAGAGAGGCTAAAGACGAAGGTACGGTGCTCTGCAGAGCTAAGCACCGCTCCCGGGCCTCTTTCGGCAGAAGACACATACCGCAGAGCACTGTGAGCGGCAGAATCGTCTTTGCGCGAAGAAGCAGCTTCTTCGTCTCCGGGAGCCGGAGAGAGCGGCAACTTCGCAAAGGTGATGAAACAAGCTGTACAACACTGCGATTGTGTGCGCAGCTTGCCAACTGAGAGAAAACAGTACCTGACCACTCTCCTGCCTTTTCTAATCACATGAATATTCGATTGCAAGCTGTTTTGGACAACTTTCTTTCTCTTCTTGCAAAACACTCGGCAGACCTCCGTGCAGCCTCTAGAACACGATGGGAGATGTTTTCTGTGCTGGCACAGTTTCTCCTTGCCAGACAGAGTGGAAAAGCTTTTTGCTAAGATGTAGACGAGAAGAGAGGCTAAAGACGAAGGTACGGTGCTCTGCAGAGCTAAGCACCGCTCCCGGACCTCTTTCGGCAGAAGGCGCACACCGCAGAGCACTGTGAGCGTCAGAATCGTCTTTGCGCGAAGAAGCAGCTTCTTCGTCTCCGGGAGCCGGAGAGAGCGGCAACTTCGCAAAGGTGATGAAACAAGCTGTACAACACTGCGATTGTGTGCGCAGCTTGCCAACTGAGACAAAACAGTACCTGACCACTCTCCTGCCTTTTCTATTCACATGAACATTCGATTGCAAGCTGTTTTGGACAACTTTCTTTCTCTTCTTGCAAAACAGTCGGCAGACCTCCGTGCAGCCTCTAGAACACGATGGGAGATGTTTTCTGTGCTGGCACAGTTTCTCCTTGCCAGACAGAGTGGAAAAGCGTTTTGCTAAGATGGAGACGAGAAGAGAGGCTAAAGACGAAGGTACGGTGCTCTGCAGAGCTAAGCACCGCTCCCGGACCTCTTTCGGCAGAAGGCGCACACCGCAGAGCACTGTGAGCGGCAGAATCGTCTTTGCGCGAAGAAGCAGCTTCTTCGTCTCCGGGAGCCGGAGAGAGCGGCAACTTCGCAAAGGTGATGAAACAAGCTGTACAACACTGCGATTGTGTGCGCAGCTTGCCAACTGAGAGAAAACAGTACCTGACCACTCTCCTGGCTTTTCTATTCACATGAACATTCGATTGCAAGCTGTTTTGGACAACTTTCTTTCTCTTCTTGCAAAACACTCGGCAGACCTCCGTGCAGCCTCTAGAACACGATGGGAGATGTTTTCTGTGCTGGCAAAGTTTCTCCTTGCCGGACAGAGTGGAAAAGCTTTTTGCTAAGATGTAGACAAGAAGAGAGGCTAAAGACGAAGGTACGGTGCTCTGCAGAGCTAAGCACCGCTCCCGGACCTCTTTCGGCAGAAGGCGCACACCGCAGAGCACTGTGAGCGGCAGAATCGTCTTTGCGCGAAGAAGCAGCTTCTTCGTCTCCGGGAGCCGGAGAGAGCGGCAACTTCGCAAAGGTGATGAAACAAGCTGTACAACACTGCGATTGTGTGCGCAGCTTGCCAACTGAGAGAAAACAGTACCTGACCACTCTCCTGCCTTTTCTAATCACATGAACATTCGATTGCAAGCTGTTTTGAACAACTTTCTTTCTCTTCTTGCAAAACACTCGGCAGACCTCCGTGCAGCCTCTAGAACACGATGGGAGATGTTTTCTGTGCTGGCACAGTTTCTCCTTGCCAGACAGAGTGGAAAGGGTTTTTGCTAAGATGTAGACGAGAAGAGAGGCTAAAGACGAAGGTAAGGTGCTCTGCGGAGCTAAGCACCGCTCCCGGGCCTCTTTCGGCAGAAGACACACAGTGCAGAGCACTATGAGCGGCAGAATCGTCTTTGCGCGAAGAAGCAGCTTCTTCGTCTCCGGGAGCCGGAGAGAGCGGCAGCTTCGCAAAGGTGATGAAACAAACTGTACAACACTGCGATTGTGTGCGCAGCTTGCCAACTGAGAGAAAACAGTACCTGACCACTCTCCTGCCTTTTCTATTCACATGAACATTCGATTGCAAGCTGTTTTGAACAACTTTCTTTGTTTTCTTGCAAAACACTCGGCAGACCTCCGTGCAGCCTCTAGAACACGATGGGAGATGTTTTCCGTGCTGGCACAGTTTCTCCTTGCCAGACAGAGTGGAAAAGCTTTTTGCTAAGATGTAGACGAGAAGAGAGGCTAAAGACGAAGGTACGGTGCTCTGCAGAGCTAAGCACCGCTCCCGGACCTCTTTCGGCAGAAGGCGCACACCGCAGAGCACTGTGAGCGGCAGAATCGTCTTTGCGCGAAGAAGCAGCTTCTTCGTCTCCGGGAGCCGGAGAGAACGGCAACTTCGCAAAGGTGATGAAACAAGCTGTACAACACTGCGATTGTGTGCGCAGTTTGCCAACGGATAGAAAACAGTACCTGACCACTCTCCTGCCTTTTCTATTCACATGAACATTCGATTGCAAGCTGTTTTGGACAACTTTTTTTCTCTTCTTGCAAAACACTCGGCAGACCTCCGTGCAGCCTCTAGAACACGATGGGAGATGTTTTCTGTGCTGGCACAGTTTCTCCTTGCCAGACAGAGTGGAAAAGCTTTTTGCTAAGATGTAGACGAGAAGAGAGGCTAAAGACGAACGTACAGTGCTCTGCAGAGCTAAGCACCGCTCCCTGGCCTCTTTCGGCAGAAGGCGCACACCGCAGAGCACTGTGAGCGGCAGAATCGTCTTTGCGCGAAGAAGCAGCTTCTTCGTCTCCCGGAGCCGGAGAGAGCGGCAACTTCGCAAAGGTGATGAAACAAGCTGTACAACACTGCGATTGTGTGCGCAGCTTGCCAACTGAGAGAAAACAGAACCTGACCACTCTCCTGCCTTTTCTACTCACATGAACATTCGATTGCAAGCTGTTTTGGACAACTTTCTTTCTCTCTTGCAAAACACTCGGCAGACCTCCGTGCAGCCTCTAGAACACGATGGGAGATGTTTTCTGTGCTGGCACAGTTTCTCCTTGCCAGACAGAGTGGAAAAGCTTTTTGCTAAGATGTAGACGAGAAGAGAGGCTAAAGACCAAGGTACGGTGCTCTGCAGAGCTAAGCACCGCTCCCTGGCCTCTTTCGGCAGAAGGCGCACACCGCAGAGCACTGTGAGCGGCAGAATCGTCTTTGCGCGAAGAAGCAGCTTCTTCGTCTCCGGGAGCCGGAGAGAGCGGCAACTTCGCAAAGGTGATGAAACAAGCTGTACAACACTGCGATTGTGTGCGCAGCTTGCCAACTGAGAGAAAACAGTACCTGACCACTCTCCTGCCTTTTCTATTCACATGAACATTCGATTGCAAGCTGTTTTGGACAACTTTCTTTCTCTTCTTGCAAAACACTCGGCAGACCTCCGTGCAGCCTCTAGAACACGATGGGAGATGTTTTTTGTGCTGGCACAGTTTCTCCTTGCCAGACAGAGTGGAAAAGCTTTTTGCTAAGATGTAGACGAGAAGAGAGGCTAAAGACGAAGGTACGGTGCTCTGCAGAGCTAAGCACCGCTCCCGGACCTCTTTCGGCAGAAGGCGCACACCGCAGAGCACTGTGAGCGGCAGAATCGTCTTTGCGCGAAGAAGCAGCTTCTTCGTCTCCGGGAGCCGGAGAGAGCGGCAACTTCGCAAAGGTGATGAAACAAGCTGTACAACACTGCGATTGTGTGCGCAGCTTGCCAACTGAGAGAAAACAGTACCTGACCACTCTCCTGCCTTTTCTATTCACATGAACATTCGATTGGAATCTGTTTTGGACAACTTTCTTTCTCTTCTTGCAAAACACTCGGCAGACCTCCGTGCAGCCTCTAGAACACGATGGGAGATGTTTTCTGTGCTGGCAAAGTTTCTCCTTGCCAGACAGAGTGGAAAAGCGTTTTGCTAAGATGGAGACGAGAAGAGAGGCTAAAGACGAAGGTACGGTGCTCTGCAGAGCTAAGCACCGCTCCCTGGTCTCTTTCGGCAGAAGGCGCACACCGCAGAGCACTGTGAGCGGCAGAATCGTCTTTGCGCGAAGAAACAGCTTCTTCGTCTCCGGGAGCCGGAGAGAGCGGCAGCTTCGCAAAGGTGATGAAACAAGCTGTACAACACTGCGATTGTGTGCGCAGCTTGCCAACTGAGAGAAAACAGTACCTGACCACTCTCCTGGCTTTTCTATTCACATGAACATTCGATTGCAAGCTGTTTTGAACAACTTTCTTTGTTTTCTTGCAAAACACTCGGCAGACCTCCGTGCAGCCTCTAGAACACGATGGGAGATGTTTTCCGTGCTGGCACAGTTTCTCCTTGCCAGACAGAGTGGAAAAGCTTTTTGCTAAGATGTAGACGAGAAGAGAGGCTAAAGACGAAGGTACGGTGCTCTGCAGAGCTAAGCACCGCTCCCGGACCTCTTTCGGCAGAAGGCGCACACCGCAGAGCACTGTGAGCGGCAGAATCGTCTATGCGCGAAGAAGCAGCTTCTTCGTCTCCGGGAGCCGGAGAGAACGGCAACTTCGCAAAGGTGATGAAACAAGCTGTACAACACTGCGATTGTGTGCGCAGCTTGCCAACTGAGAGAAAACAGAACCTGACCACTCTCCTGCCTTTTCTACTCACATGAACATTCGATTGCAAGCTGTTTTGGACAACTTTCTTTCTCTCTTGCAAAACACTCGGCAGACCTCCGTGCAGCCTCTAGAACACGATGGGAGATGTTTTCTGTGCTGGCACAGTTTCTCCTTGCCAGACAGAGTGGAAAAGCTTTTTGCTAAGGTGTAGACGAGAAGAGAGGCTAAAGACCAAGGTACGGTGCTCTGCAGAGCTAAGCACCGCTCCCTGGCCTCTTTCGGCAGAAGGCGCACACCGCAGAGCACTGTGAGCGGCAGAATCGTCTTTGCGCGAAGAAGCAGCTTCTTCGTCTCCGGGAGCCGGAGAGAGCGGCAACTTCGCAAAGGTGATGAAACAAGCTGTACAACACTGCGATTGTGTGCGCAGCTTGCCAACTGAGAGAAAACAGTACCTGACCACTCTCCTGCCTTTTCTATTCACATGAACATTCGATTGCAAGCTGTTTTGGACAACTTTCTTTCTCTTCTTGCAAAACACTCGGCAGACCTCCGTGCAGCCTCTAGAACACGATGGGAGATGTTTTCTGTGCTGGCACAGTTTCTCCTTGCCAGACAGAGTGGAAAAGCTTTTTGCTAAGATGTAGACGAGAAGAGAGGCTAAAGACGAACGTACAGTGCTCTGCAGAGCTAAGCACCGCTCCCTGGCCTCTTTCGGCAGAAGGCGCACACCGCAGAGCACTGTGAGCGGCAGAATCGTCTTTGCGCGAAGAAGCAGCTTCTTCGTCTCCGGGAGCCGGAGAGAGCGGCAACTTCGCAAAGGTGATGAAACAAGCTGTACAACACTGCGATTGTGTGCGCAGCTTGCCAACTGAGAGAAAACAGTACCTGACCACTCTCCTGCCTTTTCTATTCACATGAACATTCGATTGCAAGCTGTTTTGGACAACTTTCTTTCTCTTCTTGCAAAACACTCGGCAGACCTCCGTGCAGCCTCTAGAACACGATGGGAGATGTTTTCTGTGCTGGCAAAGTTTCTCCTTGCCAGACAGAGTGGAAAAGCGTTTTGCTAAGATGGAGACGAGAAGAGAGGCTAAAGACGAAGGTACGGTGCTCTGCAGAGCTAAGCACCGCTCCCTGGTCTCTTTCGGCAGAAGGCGCACACCGCAGAGCACTGTGAGCGGCAGAATCGTCTTTGCGCGAAGAAGCAGCTTCTTCGTCTCCGGGAGCCGGAGAGAGCGGCAGCTTCGCAAAGGTGATGAAACAAGCTGTACAACACTGCGATTGTGTGCGCAGCTTGCCAACTGAGAGAAAACAGTACCTGACCACTCTCCTGCCTTTTCTATTCACATGAACATTCGATTGCAAGCTGTTTTGGACAACTTTCTTTCTCTTCTTGCAAAACACTCGGCAGACCTCCGTGCAGCCTCTAGAACACGATGGGAGATGTTTTTTGTGCTGGCACAGTTTCTCCTTGCCAGACAGAGTGGAAAAGCTTTTTGCTAAGATGTAGACGAGAAGAGAGGCTAAAGACGAAGGTACGGTGCTCTGCAGAGCTAAGCACCGCTCCCGGACCTCTTTCGGCAGAAGGCGCACACCGCAGAGCACTGTGAGCGGCAGAATCGTCTTTGCGCGAAGAAGCAGCTTCTTCGTCTCCGGGAGCCTGAGAGAGCGGCAACTTCGCAAAGGTGATGAAACAAGCTGTACAACACTGCGATTGTGTGCGCAGCTTGCCAACTGAGAGAAAACAGTACCTGACCACTCTCCTGCCTTTTTTATTCACATGAACATTCGATTGCAAGCTGTTTTGGACAACTTTCTTTCTCTTCTTGCAAAACACTCGGAAGACCTCCGTGCAGCCTCTAGAACACGATGGGAGATGTTTTCTGTGCTGGCACAGTTTCTCCTTGCCAGACAGAGTGGAAAGGGTTTTTGCTAAGATGTAGACGAGAAGAGAGGCTAAAGACGAAGGTAAGGTGCTCTGCGGAGCTAAGCACCGCTCCCGGGCCTCTTTCGGCAGAAGACACACAGTGCAGAGCACTATGAGCGGCAGAATCGTCTTTGCGCGAAGAAGCAGCTTCTTCGTCTCCGGGAGCCGGAGAGAGCGGCAGCTTCGCAAAGGTGATGAAACAAACTGTACAACACTGCGATTGTGTGCGCAGCTTGCCAACTGAGAGAAAACAGTACCTGACCACTCTCCTGCCTTTTCTATTCACATGAACATTCGATTGCAAGCTGTTTTGAACAACTTTCTTTGTTTTCTTGCAAAACACTCGGCAGACCTCCGTGCAGCCTCTAGAACACGATGGGAGATGTTTTCCGTGCTGGCACAGTTTCTCCTTGCCAGACAGAGTGGAAAAGCTTTTTGCTAAGATGTAGACGAGAAGAGAGGCTAAAGACGAAGGTACGGTGCTCTGCAGAGCTAAGCACCGCTCCCGGACCTCTTTCGGCAGAAGGCGCACACCGCAGAGCACTGTGAGCGGCAGAATCGTCTTTGCGCGAAGAAGCAGCTTCTTCGTCTCGGGAGCCGGAGAGAACGGCAACTTCGCAAAGGTGATGAAACAAGCTGTACAACACTGCGATTGTGTGCGCAGTTTGCCAACGGATAGAAAACAGTACCTGACCACTCTCCTGCCTTTTCTATTCACATGAACATTCGATTGCAAGCTGTTTTGGACAACTTTTTTTCTCTTCTTGCAAAACACTCGGCAGACCTCCGTGCAGCCTCTAGAACACGATGGGAGATGTTTTCTGTGCTGGCACAGTTCTCCTTGCCAGACAGAGTGGAAAAGCTTTTTGCTAAGATGTAGACGAGAAGAGAGGCTAAAGACGAACGTACAGTGCTCTGCAGAGCTAAGCACCGCTCCCTGGCCTCTTTCGGCAGAAGGCGCACACCGCAGAGCACTGTGAGCGGCAGAATCGTCTTTGCGCGAAGAAGCAGCTTCTTCGTCTCCCGGAGCCGGAGAGAGCGGCAACTTCGCAAAGGTGATGAAACAAGCTGTACAACACTGCGATTGTGTGCGCAGCTTGCCAACTGAGAGAAAACAGAACCTGACCACTCTCCTGCCTTTTCTACTCACATGAACATTCGATTGCAAGCTGTTTTGGACAACTTTCTTTCTCTCTTGCCAAAACACTCGGCAGACCTCCGTGCAGCCTCTAGAACACGATGGGAGATGTTTTCTGTGCTGGCACAGTTTCTCCTTGCCAGACAGAGTGGAAAAGCTTTTTGCTAAGGTGTAGACGAGAAGAGAGGCTAAAGACCAAGGTACGGTGCTCTGCAGAGCTAAGCACCGCTCCTGGCCTCTTTCGGCAGAAGGCGCACACCGCAGAGCACTGTGAGCGGCAGAATCGTCTTTGCGCGAAGAAGCAGCTTCTTCGTCTCCGGGAGCCGGAGAGAGCGGCAACTTCGCAAAGGTGATGAAACAAGCTGTACAACACTGCGATTGTGTGCGCAGCTTGCCGACTGAGAGAAAACAGTACCTGACCACTCTCCTGCCTTTTCTATTCACATGAACATTCGATTGCAAGCTGTTTTGGACAACTTTCTTTCTCTTCTTGCAAAACACTCGGCAGACCTCCGTGCAGCCTCTAGAACACGATGGGAGATGTTTTTTGTGCTGGCACAGTTTCTCCTTGCCAGACAGAGTGGAAAAGCTTTTTGCTAAGATGTAGACGAGAAGAGAGGCTAAAGACGAAGGTACGGTGCTCTGCAGAGCTAAGCACCGCTCCCGGACCTCTTTCGGCAGAAGGCGCACACCGCAGAGCACTGTGAGCGGCAGAATCGTCTTTGCGCGAAGAAGCAGCTTCTTCGTCTCCGGGAGCCGGAGAGAGCGGCAACTTCGCAAAGGTGATGAAACAAGCTGTACAACACTGCGATTGTGTGCGCAGCTTGCCAACTGAGAGAAAACAGTACCTGACCACTCTCCTGCCTTTTCTATTCACATGAACATTCGATTGCAAGCTGTTTTGGACAACTTTCTTTCTCTTCTTGCAAAACACTCGGCAGACCTTCCGTGCAGCCTCTAGAACACGATGGGAGATGTTTTCTGTGCTGGCAAAGTTTCTCCTTGCCAGACAGAGTGGAAAAGCGTTTTGCTAAGATGGAGACGAGAAGAGAGGCTAAAGACGAAGGTACGGTGCTCTGCAGAGCTAAGCACCGCTCCCTGGTCTCTTTCGGCAGAAGGCGCACACCGCAGAGCACTGTGAGCGGCAGAATCGTCTTTGCGCGAAGAAGCAGCTTCTTCGTCTCCGGGAGCCGGAGAGAGCGGCAGCTTCGCAAAGGTGATGAAACAAGCTGTACAACACTGCGATTGTGTGCGCAGCTTGCCAACTGAGAGAAAACAGTACCTGACCACTCTCCTGCCTTTTCTATTCACATGAACATTCGATTGCAAGCTGTTTTGGGACAACTTTCTTTCTCTTCTTGCAAAACACTCGGCAGACCTCCGTGCAGCCTCTAGAACACGATGGGAGATGTTTTTTGTGCTGGCACAGTTTCTCCTTGCCAGACAGAGTGGAAAAGCTTTTTGCTAAGATGTAGACGAGAAGAGAGGCTAAAGACGAAGGTACGGTGCTCTGCAGAGCTAAGCACCGCTCCCGGACCTCTTTCGGCAGAAGGCGCACACCGCAGAGCACTGTGAGCGGCAGAATCGTCTTTGCGCGAAGAAGCAGCTTCTTCGTCTCGGGAGCCTGAGAGAGCGGCAACTTCGCAAAGGTGATGAAACAAGCT